>NW_022195252.1:0-262173 GCF_008641045.1 Pistacia vera
GACCGACCTGATGAAAGGATGGAAGGGAATCCTCCCTCCACCCTTGAAGATCTCCTCAGAGATCGCGGCAAGGCCGTCGGGTGGGCGCCGTGACGGCCTAGTGTGGTCGAGGAACACCTCCGAGCGGATGTCGAACTGCCGCTTTATTCTAGCATATTCCTCGGAGGTGAGAACCGAGTAGACATCGAGAGCTGCGTCCTCGGGTGCTCCCCGCGAGGACGAGCTGGCTCCTTCCTCGGGCCTTGATGTTGACGGTTCCATTCCAGTCTGCAACATCGACAGACACGGTCATTTGGGCCTTCGTGTTTGTCCCGTGCGGCGGCAAGGGACAAATACTTAAAACCTAGCGGTGATTCAAGCCGCTATCCACGGCTCGAATCCAATAACGGCGTCGCGACTCCGGTGAAACACCGGGAGACCCAACGCCGTGGTTCAACCAAACCAATGCAAAATGAAAAAAGGAAAGAACCTTACTCTGTGGTATATGGAGCTGGGGCCGAAACTCGTTTTGGTTGCCTGAAAAGCTCCGATCGGGAGAAAATGATTCTTGGTTTGCCAAAGTTTGTCACTCGAAGCGAAAGAAATTTCGGTGACCTCATCTGAAAAATACAAAGTTTTTATATGGATTGCGAATCGACGGTTACCACCCCTCGGAACCAAAATGGCAGTTCTCTCTCCCTCCGCATTAAATGCGCCCCACGTTGCATTAAATGCGGTGAAAAGGGGCGCCATTTCAAACCCACGTCGCATTAAATGCAATAATAAGGGCTGTCGTTTCAAATGCGTTAAACAGTCAATGCTGTCAAAACGGCGTCGGGTCATCATACCACGCATTTAATGTGTCTGACAAGCGCTGTAACGCATGCAGAGCGCCTGACAGCGCAGAGCCAGGTTCATTGAACCTCCAAGGTACAGAAAGGAGCGTCCGTCAAGTCCAGGTCGCTAGGATGAAGATTGTCAGGTCGCTTAGGCAAGGGATCGCGCGAGATCTTGTTCGCTGCGAGTCTTGAGCCGAGCTCACCCCATCCAGGTCGGAGTGACCAAATCCTCCAGTGTGACTTAGTTTCCAAGGCTCGTTCCTCAAACCTTAAAAACTAGGGGGCTTCTGTTATTCCCGGGAAAATAAAGGGCTGACGTGGGAAAGTCACGTTAAGCGTGACCTGCTCCCGTCAGGGCAACACGCACACGTCAGACCTGCGGAATAATATGGAGCTCACACGCGTCCATTCCTCTGCAGCAAGTCGTGCGAAGTCAGCTTGGAAAAAGGAAAATGGGACGTAAAGCCGGATTGTATCCTGACAATCACACCAACCCATGGATTTAATGATGATTACACGCTTCAGTTTGAAATAAAATGAGGAAGACCCCTCCATTAAGGGGATTCGGCCATTCTTTACAGAAAACAACTCTCTCTCTTGTAAAAGAAAAACACTTACTTTTCATAACTTTTTGTACGTCAGTCCGCTTCGCGACCTGACCCACACTAATATTAATACAAATCAGTGGACGTAGGACTTGTTACCTTAGCATCCGAACCACTTTAAAAGTCTTTTCTGCATTTATCTCATTTGATATATCAATTATCACGTGCATTAATTCATCAAATAGCAAAACCCACGTGACAATTGGTTGGTACCGAAAACGAGCATCAACAACACGACACATTTATAAGAAACACACCATAAACAGGAAGAAATCCAGATGTCACCTCCATGCCAGGAGCACTCCATTAGCCGGGATAGCGTACTCCCTAGAGAGAAAAAACGAAGTGTCACACACTACCCAATCAGATGACGCCGCCATATGACTAACACACATTCAATTCAAATTCAAATCCCTAAGCGGGGCAAATACATTTCTACCCCTACTACCTCCCAAACTGTATGACCACTCAAAACAAGTCAACCCAAACAAAAATGAGGGAAAATGTAGAAGAGCAAAAAAGATATTGTAAAAGCATCAACTATTACTTCATAAAATTCATCCCATTGGTACATTGTGTCCTAAAAAAAAAAGGTATGTATATAAATATTAAACATATGGTGAGCAATGCTTCACCAATAAGCACCCACAGACAACCTTAGCCCTAGCTTAGAGCCGATGACCCTTGCGACTTTGCACCTCAAAGTGCCTGAACCTACCACCGAGCACTATCCCACTGTTGATGAATGGTGGCAATGGTCTGTCGATCCTTGCGAGTTTGCTCCTGAAGGGCCACCCTGTCCAACCACAGTTCAACCAACTAACGGTTCCTATCCGTGATAAGACCATATTATAGTGCCACCTCCTCTTCGTGCGCGACACGAGCGTCAATTGCAAACCTTTCCAATTCGGCCACCCTTGCCTTGGCCAATCGAAGCCTATCTACATTTTCACCCAGCCTTACCAGGTCACCATACGTTTTTTGAAACAACAATGTTGACGACAAAAACAACTACATAAATAGAATATTAGCATGCAATGAAGCCAATTGTAAAAACCAGCATAAAAAATGAACAAAACAACGTACCCGGGCCTAGTCGCTAGCTACCTTCTTCAGCAAGTCAGCCTTGCTGATGAGCTTATTTGCCTCCCACCTTGCTAAGGTATCACGGTTCATCAGGGCGCTCATAGGCTCACGCAGATGCTCTAGGAAGGATGCCATCGCCTCCTTTGGGTGGTTGGTCCAACCACTTTATGGACAAATGACAAGCTACCGGCAGCATACGAAGAAAAGCGCATCCACTCCCTATTATTCCTCATCTGCCTACTAGCGTATGGTGCCACTATCCTATGACCACCACTTCCTGCACCAGCTTCTACCATCACCATGTCCAACTCAACATCACGCTACGTGGGAACAAAGCTCACCTTATCCTTCTCTCCAAGGCACCGGGAAGGCCCGACCTTAGCGGCCAGCAGCTGTCAAAATTCCCGCATCTGCTCCAACCATCCAGGTTCGTTGTTCGTTGCTATTATTCCCACCTGATACCATCTTCACAAACCCTAATTCTCAATATAACTCTACACAAAAGAAAGGAGAGCACAACTGGAAGATGGTACAAATGTATAAAACGGGCAGAGAGCACAACTGGAAGATGGTACAAATGTATAAAACGGGCCATATTTATACGTGCCCACAAACACTAAAACAACTCACCACAATAACCGTTTAACTCCCAGTGCTCCATAATGACTCACACCGGGAACAACACCTTTTCCCGGGGCGCCATCAACTCTGAAATTCTAAGCGACGCAACCTTGGATTTGACAAGGCATTAAGATAGTAATGATGTGACAACTCATAATTCACGCAAAACAAACAGTCGCACCAGTCAAAATACCACACCAGTTCAACGGCTAAGTTTCTGAAACCCAATACGCCCTTTAAAAACTAGGGGGTTAATATTGAGGAACATCATGTTGAATGTCATAAGGTGCAGGTATTAAATAGCCAGGACAAAAGCGCGAACATTTACCAAAAGGAGTAAAGCGATCAACAAGTTGTGCAAAGGACAACATTCAGGACAACATATACGGGATATGCGAATATGAAGGTCATACAATAGCGATCGATGAATACATATATGTATAAAAGTAGAGGCCACTGGGCCAGTGCTTACAAAATAGTTAGAACAAAGAAAAGATCACAAGCACTAGAACAAGTTATAGCAAATATTTACAAACTAAAGATTCACCCTCACACCCTCAGAATTTGCAATAGTCTCTATGGCCGACATGTGTGCCGCACCTCAGCAAAGAGAATCTGCCAAAGCTTCCGGATGTGCTCAGACTCTACTAATAAACCAATATATGTCCTAGTATCTTGTTATATTTTTTGTTGTTATTTGTGTGTTTTATTTAAGAATATGTTACTTTGAGGTGGTTTTTACTATTTTTAAGGTACATGAGCTTTTGACATGCATTTGGAAGAAATCGTGCAAAATGGGTCGATAATCGAAGTTGAAAAGAGGAAGAAAAATGTGTAGCAACTAGATGGCGCCGCGGCACAGTATTTCTGCGCTGCGGCATGAAAAAGTTATCTGGGCAGAAAGTTAATGTCGCGACATGAAAAATTCGACGCCGTGACATAAAAGAGTTTAAGGTTTGCGGGAAGATTTGGTGCCACAGTGCCATAAAACTATGTCGCGGCGTGGATCACGAAGAAAATAAAATTCTCAATTTTTCCAATTCCGACTTGAATTTGTACTTTCCCAAAAATACTCATAGCAAAGAAAAACTATAAATATGATACTGTAATTTATTTTAGGAGAATTCTCTTTGACCAAATTTGAGAGTTTTATGCTTTTGAGAGTGTTGCTTTATAGAGAGACATTATGAGTTTTCAACAAGGGAGAGAAGGAAGAGGATCAATCTACTTCAATTCCTAGGTTATTTCTTTTTAGTTACATCTTATTTTGCAATATGATTGGTTTTTCATTCATTGAGTTCATGGGTTTGAGTTTGATTATGAACAACTAAATATATTATGGGAGTTTAGTTTAACTATCATGATTATATTGGGTGTTTGGTGATTTGTTTTATGAAGATTTTAGATTGTTTCTTGTTTAATTGTTCTCCATGATATTGATTATAATTTGTTGACTAGCCAACTACTTTTTATAATTAAAATTGAGAATTAGGGTTCCAGTGATCATCTTGCCTTAAATAAGCTCCATAAACAAGAGTTTAAATTGAATACATGATCATTGTTTTAATTTGATGGTTGTGTGATTTCCTAATGCAGATTACGATTAATTAGTTAACAACTTGATCATAGAACTTAATTAGTCAATTATAAATGGAGAATAAACATGATCATTGGAATTCTCTATGGTTTAGTGGAAAAATCAACAATCTGAATTTAGGGTTTAATTGTTTTATTTGCCAAATATCCCAACACATGATTGAGAAGTTAGCTAAATCCCCACTATCACTCTCATTGGTTTAATTAACATTCAACATATTACGTTCGTTAGTTTTAATTAATCTACAGTTTTATTTTAGATAAATTTATCCATCTTTTGGCTTAGAGTGTTTGGGATTTTATTAATTGTTTAGTTTAGTTGTTAAAGAGAATAAATTAAGAATTTAGACCACTGTAATTCCGCGAGAGATCGACCTTGGGAGTAAACTTATCACTAGCTATTAGTGATTCGTGCGCTTGCCGGTATTAAATTTGCACATCATCTACAAGAGAAACCTCCACAGAAAGCTCCCGAAAAGGCAATAGTCAGCCAAACCCACCAGGTGTTTCGTGTAAGCACACTACCCTCCAAGAAGCCTGTTTTTAGCAGAGCCAAGGGAGGTAGTAGAGCCAGCGCACTAGAGGCTCCATAGGACATTACCGCCGAGCACGTCACTGAACAAATCTCTTGAGGTTCTGAATAAGATATAGAACCTACCAAGACTTCTACAGGAAGCAAAGCAATAGGAGGAGAGACCAAGATGGGGAGAGGGGAACAAAAAAAGATAGACCCACACCTACCCAACTAGCCTAAAGGGCCTCAAAGAAGGAACGTAGCAATTCCCTTTTGAGAAGGGGCACACTTGCACATCTGGCTGAAAATCTCGCGGCTGCGAACATACCAACTGGCATCTGGGCAGATATTATAGCGGAAAGTATGGGTAGTTGTCGTTATGGGCAGAAACTAATCCTCGTGTGAAGAAACGAAGCCTTGAGACCCTGCATCTCGACGCGCCGCAATAAGTCAACTCATTCTCACGTTATCTGCATGCAGCCTGATGAGCTCCTCCTAGAGGAACTCCATGCACCAACGAGTGTTGTGGAGAACATTGCGCAAACCATCTATTTCCCTCTAATGGCTAGCGTGTGCAGCAGTAGCAACATCTTTCAACTGAAATAGCTCGCGCTCCAACCTTTGGAGCCGTTTTGCAAATTCGACCTTCTCTTGAAATTGGAGGTCGCAACTAGAGGGCCAGATCGGCCAGGATGGCCTGGCAGACTTGTAATCCTAGCGCCATGGCCTGGAACGTGACGAGAAGGGCCTCTCCAACTCCTCTCGTCTTGAGCATGATAATTATTAATGGATGACATATGCATAAGAAAGCAACCACAGTTAGAAAAACGCAAGGAGTATAAATAGCAATGACAAGAGCAACATACCAGAAAGTTTCTTTTCAAAAGAAGAAGAAGGCAAAAGTGGTGATGGTGGCAAACCCAGTGGCAACAACTGCATTTATAAGAAGAGTAATGTTACAGTTATACCATTTTGTAAATATCATGATGTGACATATACTACAATCACACAGATTTTATTATATTATTAAAAATTTGTGTAATTATGATATATGCTACATCAGATGTAATAAAAATTGTATAAAAGAGTAATATAAATATAACATTATTCTTATAAGAAAATGGGGAGACGAATTGTTCGCTATCATCATTATCGCCATTTTCCAATGACTGGATAAGGGGTACGAGCGCCGCTGCATTTCTCTCACCAATCGTTCCCACTACACCCGTACAAGTGGGAAAAAGAGACCAACACCCCATCAGGCATTCTGCCGTGAAAAATAGGAAATAAAGGATGACTAATATGACCCATCCGGGGGGAAGCAAAGGGCGCCAAACATAACTCTTTGCGTGGACACAAAGCAATAGGCGAAGGAATCATAGCTTGCGGGAATGGCGAGCATCGAGACCCGCCCCATCTGACACATATAGTCATTGGAGTAAAATTTTTCGAAGCCCGATATGTCCTTCGAAAACTTGAGGGTTAATGTTATGCCTAATCCCTGAATGGTCCACTTAACATAGCAACCTAATGCCTAGGATCTTACTACGTGTCATCTTCATGGTGCTTAACTTATATTATAAGGTGCTTGCTACCATAAGTACTGGTACCATTAGTATGGTCTAGCCTGCAACAAGCATGGGATAATTAATCTAGATCCTAATTAAAGGGATTATGTGTGTAAGAAATCCCGCAGCACTCAATCCAACCAACTGTCAAATAGATAGAGTATAAAAGGGTTCATTGACCTCCGTTGAAAGGGACACTATTCCAATATTAGTAAAGCTCAAGAAGAAAATACAATGACAGAGTTAGGGAGTAGTTTGGTCACGGAATCTAGGGACCCTCGGTCTATGCTTGCAATCTAACGCCATCTATAATCTCATTTAAATTCATGGCATTATGTAACACCCTTGCAATAATATATAGTAGAACAGTAGATGTGGGTTTGGTTCTCATGATCGTCAAACTACTATGAAATCCTTGTGTCCTTTACTTTACTAAGTTGCTTTAGCAACCTTGCTTGCCACCTGTGGCCACATGTACATCTTGCTCAGCCCCTCCTTAGGCCGGCTAAGTATCTCTGGTTGATACAATGTATCGCATCAACACATAATAAATCTTCAAATGAGAATATAAGACTTTGGTCAAATAGCCTCATCCGAATAATAAATGATTCTTATTTTTTAATTACTTTGTAATAAACACGCTTCATTTTGCTTGAGTTGACCTAAGCAAAAAACGTCATAACTGCATCATATATTACATTTTTCATTCAAGTCAAATACCAGAAATATACAAGTACTTAGTTTATGAATTTCGCATCTATTATTTGTATTGAAACTTTTGATTATATTCTATTAATATGTAAACAAAGTTGCCCCCAGTCAAAATGCGCTCACGAGTGAAGCTGCGTATAGCCAACTAGCCTCCATTCATGAACAGAATAGTACAAAAGTTGTGCAAACATTTAAAAATCCCACCGCATACATATCATTTGCTAACTAAAAGAGTTGAATAATTCCAAAAGTCTAATGTTTGATAAGATAACCCACTTCCAATTCACACGTTGCAATGTATATAAATACCAATAAGGCCGAGAATTATACAAGACATCCATATTATAATTGCCTCATCTATCTTTCATATCTACTAATACAATACCAAACAAGACAACAAGTTTGTGCACACTTCAAATTTCAAAAACTTCTCTAAGCAAAACATCCCATTGAGGATTCAAAGTTTCAGGTTCCTGCATCTCTCTCTACCTTCAAGATTTTTACATAGTTACGATAAGGAGCTAGAGTTCAACACGCCTAAAGGCAAAAGCTTAGAACAATTTCCTCAATCGTTTGCAAACTTCCGTGCATTTCAAGGAGAAAAACTGGATGGAGTTAACGTTCCAATTTCCATTGAAACGAGTTTGAATGTTAGTTCAATCTCAACAGTTGGTCTTCGTAGACCGCTAGATGAATTATTATTCCCACTTGAGCGATTAAGATTAGGACAGTACGTCCGGGAGAAGTCGTGAAGGAGGAGGAGAAAAATAAATTATCAATAATTCGATCAGTATATAAATTAACTAATACCTATACTTCTTTGCTTGTACAATCAGAATTCTTTTAATTTATTTGAAATATGCCGGCAAGTGGACCTCTTTATTTTGCATATAGACATATATAGTGATGTTTTCTAGAATTCCCAACACATGGACTAAGCAGCAATGGATATATCTAGGATTATTTTTAGATTGGAATAGTATATCTTAATTTTTTTTATTCAAAATTTGATATTGTTTAATGATCGTTCTTCTAATTCAACTCACTACAACACTTAAAAGAGTTGCAGTTACAGCTAAATAAATGCATTCTAAAATAAGGTATATATATAAGTATTGAAACAAGAAAATTAAAAAGCCATTTTACACTAGGTAGCATTTGAGGGCACTCTCGCCTTACCTAGAAAATTAAGCATGCATGGTAAATATCAAAAGTTTAAAATAAAATATTCAAGTGATGGAATACAAATTAATAGATGGTTTCAAAGGGTCAAGGTTATAAGCTTATTAACTACAAAAAGACTAGCTTATTAGATGATGTTTATTTATTTTTACAAGTTTAAGCCTAATCCATTTACATTTGGTTTGAGCTCACAATGTTCTTCTCCACCCAATCACATTACATTCAACATTATCTGATCTGCTTGTCAAACAAACTCTTTGGTCGAATTAGAGAGCCAATATAGTGGATAAAAAACTTGGTTAATTCTAATACCATTGTCTTAGATAGGACATTGACTAATTATCCGAAAGATTATCCTATCAAATGATGTTGCTTATTTTAGGTGTCTACATGTGATTATCTTAGAATTTTAAAAATTATAAAGTTATTTGTGATAGTAATTAAAAACATAGGAGACTCCTTAAAAAATTAGGATATATATAGATAATTAAACCTTGATAAATTAATGTCTTTGGAACCATGAAAATTTATTAATTAATCGATATATTATTTAATCGTATAAATTAATAAATTATTAATTTATCGAGGCATTTTTTTTTTCATTTTCTAAAACATTGAACTTAATACATATACATATTATGTACAGTTAATGTGGTAAAGAGAATAACTTATAGTTAATGTGGCATATAAATTTATCTGTGGAAAATTGTCTTCTCCTTATAAATATCAGATTGTATTTATTCTTGTTGTATATAAATATAAGAGTGTTTTTTTCTTCACACTTGAGCAATTCACAAATCCCTTTCAAAAGCTTCTCTAAAAGTTTCTCAAGTTCAAGTTGGTATTAATCTACTATTTACATTGCATAGCATAGGATAAAATTATATTATATTATAATATTGTATGATGTTTGTAGAACCTTATATTATATTATCTTTACATTATATTCTGTTTGGTGTATAAATTGCATTATATTAATAAAAAATGACATATACTATATTTTAAAGTCATTATAAAGTTCTTTTTACATCAACAAACCACCATTGGGTGACCCAACAATCAATTAGAACTCTTGGGTGTATTACTCAAGAGGTCTTGAGTTCGATCTACTTGGGTTGCTAATAGGGTGGCCACTGAGGAGATTTACTCAACTGTAAACTTCAGAGCCTCGGGGAACTAGTTAAGGTGCACGTAAGTTGACCTGAATACCCTCAGCCACCCAAAAAAAAGTAATTATAAAGTTATATTTTTATGTGTTAAAAAAGTATGCAAAACAATATTTTAAATAAATTATTATTTAACCAATAATTTAGAAAAACTACGAACTTGAATTGGGTGACGATCAATGCTATTTGTCATAAAAATAGTGAACTAATTTGGATGCCAAATCACCCATAGAGCCACATCATTGACAGACAAAATTGGAAAGCTTAATATCACTTTGAAATGTATTAGACTTTTAAGAGAGAAAAATCAATAAGGTAGTTATTAAAACCCTTATTTTAAGTTTATTTATGCATTCTTAATCAATAATGAATTTCAAATTTCAAACGCCATCTCACCGCATATTATGCATTCTTAATAAAATTTCAAATGCCAACTAGACTATAGATTAAACTACAGGACAGCTAGCCTCAGCCTCCATACATGAGCAATGAATAAATTATAGAGTAATGCTACAACCAACGAAGGTTGCGTACTGAATCTGTGTACCGAATGACGTGATAAAATCTTGACCGTTGATTTATTATCAATTAATATTAATCAACGGTCAAGATTTATCACATCATTCGATGCATAGATTCAGTTTGTAGCTTTTGGTGACTCTATCATTTTCGTAAATTATAATACTAGTACTAAGACCGCGNGGAATCTGACACTGCAGTGGTGGGGGTGTTTTTGTCATTTTACATGTTAGGGTCTTTAGTTAAATTAGTAAACCTAAGGGCTTTTTTATAAATTTTTAAAATTTACCTCGTAATACTCCCATATCCAATAACCCAATACTACCCTTAAAATCCTATCCAAAATACTAAACCAAACGCACCCCTGACTGTTGATTAATTATCAGTTAATATTAATCAACGATCAGGATTTGTCACGTCATTCGATGCACAGATTCGGTGCGTAGCCTTCGGTGGCTCTATCATTTTCGTAAATTATAATACTAGTACTAAGACCGCATCAACTTTTTAAAGCAAGTAGAATAATCTTCTAACCCAAATAAGTTTGAAAAAGTCTCGAACTGTAACCTTATAAGTTAAACTGGTCAAAGCACTCGTACCTTTTATAAATACCTTAGAGCTCCAACTATTACTTGCATCAACCTTCATATTCTCCGCTGCAAACACCAAAACAGAAAGAAACCCAGTTATTAATTCTCGATTTCCTCAATCTCTCTTCTGTACACTTCAAATTTCGATGAGGACTTACACATCCAACTCCAGACTTATACAATTTGTTCAACCCACAAAATCTCTAAACAGTTTCAACATGGGCTCTCAATCCTGCACACCAAAATCAAAAACACCAAATGGAATGAGTCCTAAGCTTCCATACAATCTTGATCACTGTTTTGGTTCGGCGCTTGCAGCATCGCCAAAAGTTAGAGAAATTTCAGATTTGTACACTAAACTTTTTGCAAGCCCAAGAGGTCAACAAGATAGAATATTGAATAATAATGTTCCAGTCGCCCGAGAAACAAGTTTGAACGTTCGCTCAACCAGAATGCGCGGGGTTCAGAGACCGTTGGATGGATTATCATCTAGGCTTGAGAGATTCAAGATTCGAACAGTGCGTTTGGGGTTGGGCTTTCATGAAGAAGAGGAGGAACACAAATGATTTATGAATAATTTGAATCGAGACAAAATGTAAAATTATATATTAATTAATACCTGTAATTCTTTGTTTATATATTGATTCTTTTAGTTCATCTAAAATACGCAATATGTTGGCTCGTCGTAGCATTAATGGTCTTCCATTAAGATACTTGCATGTGTGGGGCCAGTTTATAGCTTTTTGCAATTTTTCATTTGACAAATTATTTTAATCAAAGTGAGAACTTAAGGGTTGGAATTATTTTAAAAAATGTAATAATTATTTGTATCAAAAAAACATTTGAACATAATATAATGCAAAATCTCTCTACAGTCATAAAATTAGATTAAACTAATTTATTGCTATCAAAAAGTTATAACTTAATAGAGGTAAAGTACGCATTATATTAATAACTAATTAATAGAGCACCTCAAATCCAAGATATAAACATTAATAAAAGAGATAGACATAGTTTCGTGCCAAGAAACTGTAAACATGCTTGAGAACTTAGAAATATTTTAGTTTCAACAAGAAGGTGTTCATACTGACGAGTTATTACGTACCCGCAAATTCAAAGATGTGATAACAATTTAAAACATAAATCATTGTTTCAAACAACTTTAAATAAATATTTTATTTCATCTTAAACCTTTAGTATAACATAACATATATTTTTCACAATATACAAATAATTATTACTATATGAAGTTTCTTAAGACGAGACCTAGAAAATTATAACTTATTACAATATAAAATTTATTCTTACTTATAATTGGCCTAAGTTGAGACCATAATTTTTTATATCTATATAAAGGTTATTCCTATATAGAGTATTACTATATAAATGTTCTACTATATTAAGATAAGTTTACTATGAAAACCTAATAGATTAATATTTTATTTAACATAAAAAGATTCAAATTTTTTTATTAACTGTTGATAAAAGACATCATTTTAAGTGCGTAATTGAATGATTGAGTTAATCTCTCTATTACCAATTTGGATTATTAAGTATGTAATCGCTTAATTAATCTAGATATCTAGTGGTAAATTGCTTGCAATGGGAATAAACACTCAAGGTAACTAAACTGAGCTTGTGAATTTAGCCTTGATTCAATATGTTTCTTGGCTCTTAATGCTTTTATTATATTAAATTTAAAGAGCTTATTCTAGGTTGTTTAACAGATAGAGAATTGGGTTAAGAGCTTGTTTAATCCAACGACAAAGTAAGGAGAAATTGGATTTATCGAGCTTGTGATATTTTTTAAGTTGATATAATCAAAAGGGTAGGATGTTAGGAAGTGTTTCAATTAATTTGCAATACATGTTTAGTGGTCATGAATAATCCTTGAATCTCGTTGTTCTCATATTCATGCAACCTTAAATTTAATTTGTTTGTTTTTAATTAATTGCTTTTATTTTCTGCATTATTAATCAGAAGCCAACCTACCTACTAAACAATTAGTTAGTTTGAAAAGTCTTATGTGGGAAAGACCCTTGCTTGCTCTGTGCTATTAAACGACATCTTCATAGAATTTAAGTAAGGTTTAAATTGGCTGTTGCATTTTCATGCATCAATTCTTGGTGTCGTGTCACCGGGGATATTTCTTAAATTGACTTTTTATTTACTTTTTGTTATTTTTAATTTTTAGTTTAACTTGTTTTTGTTTGTTCTCTAGGTGTCGTGGTGAATGAGCTCTCATTACAATTTGAGGTCAAATCGCCATTTTATACCGATTCTACCTATTACCCATTATCGACAATTTGTGAGTAAGGAAACGTTCAATCAAGCAATCGATACCGATCTTCCATCCATAAGCGATTCTTTAGATGATTCAAATTATTCCAATCATGAGGAGATGGTTAATAAGAATCATACTCTTAAGGAGATGGTTGCACCAACTTTGGACCAACAACCTTTGTGCATCCAATACGATGAAATGGGTGAAGATTTTGAATTCAAGTCTGTCATGATTCATCTCTTACCTACTTTTTAAGGTCTAGTGAAAGAGGGTCCGGATAAACATCTCAAGGAATTTCATATGGTGTGTTCTAGCATGAAACAAAGTGGCACTACTGAGGAACAAGTTAAGCTCATAGGTTGTCCATTCTCTTTAGCGGATTGTGCTAAAGTATGGTTGTACTATCCACCATTTGTGACTATTGATAGTTGGAATGACATGAAGAGACTCTTTTTGGAGAAATATTTTCTAGCTTCTAGAGCTACTCTCATCCAAAAAGAGATTTGTGGCATTCAATAGTACAATGGGGAAAATTTGTAGGAGTATTGGGAATGATTCAAGAAACTTTGAGCTAGTTGCCCTTACCATCAAATAAGTGATCAACTCTTACTCCAATACTTGTACAAGGGATTGATGCCTATGGAAAGAAGCATGACCGATGTAGCAAGTGGTGGAGCTTTGGTTGGTAAAACCTTTGAGAAAGCAAGAAATTTAATTGCAACTATGGCTGCAAATGCTCAACAGTTTGGCTCCTAATCTGATGCACCATCGAAGAAGGTCAATGAAGCGGGTACTTCAACTAATATTGGGCATCAATTGAACACCTTGATTGCACTTGTGCAAAAATTGGCAATACGACAAGTTAAAACGTGAAGAATTTGCTCTAACATTGGTCATTCTACTGATTTGTGCCCTACTCTTTAAGATCCTAATGTGGAGTAAGCAAACACTTTGGGAGGATTTCAAGGACAACAAAGGCAAAGGTATGACCCCTTTTCCAACACCTATAAACCAAGATGGAGGGACTACCCTAACTTTAGCTATTTGGGAAACCACCAAGCTGCTGTCCTACTAATCCGTCGAGTTTTCCTTATCCAAGAGCATAACGACCTTATTAAGTAAGGCCACAAAATGCTCCACCACCTCAAGGCAAGTCTCTAGAAGAATTAATAAGTTCTTTAGCCACCAGCACTCTGCAATTACAACAAGACACAAAGACATCAATCAAGAACCTTGAAAACCAAGTTAGTCAATTTGCCACTATCGTTGGAAAATTGGAGGCACAAGGATTTGGTAAACTTCTTTCTCAAACCGTGGTCAACCCTAGGGAGAATGCTAGTGCTATATCATTGAGAAGTGGGAAGCAACTTGTAGAAGCTCACAAGAAACCGATTAACAATGAGGAGACTAAGGATGAGACCATTGAAAATGGAGCACACAAGTCCAATAATGAGGGAGATTGTGCAACCTATTTCAAAGAAGAAAAACAGCCACTTAAGGTACAATCTAAGGTTCCAATTTCTACTTATGAGCTTCCTTTACCTTTTCCTAGAAGGTTTACAAAATCAAAGAAGAAGGAGCACGAATAAGAAATTTTGGATACTTTTCGGAAAGTACAAGTCAACATAACGTTGTTGGATGCCATCAAACAAGTACCACACTATGCGAAGATCCTCAAGGAATTGTGTACCAACGAGTGTAAGCTCAAGGGAAATGGGGTGGTAAGTGTAGGAGAGAATGTGTCGACGGTCTTGCAAAGGGAGCTTCCACCAAAGTGCAAGGATCCCGATAGTTTTACCATACCATGCATTATAGGTAACATTAAATTTGAAAAGGCTATGTCTTTTTTTTTTTTTTTTTTTTTTTGGGTAACCAAGTGATCCCCAGGTCCATTGAACACCCTACAAGCCCAAAAGACCAGATAAACCACAATATTATTGTGGTAGGTGGCCCCAATGTTTGAACCCAATGACTTAAAGAATAGAGCAAACCTCCTTGATCGCCAGGCCAACCCCCTGAAGTTGAGAAGGCTATGTTAGATTTAGGTGCTTCAATTAATGTTATGCCTTATTGCATTTATGTTACTTTAAATCTTGGCTCTCTTAAAGAAATCGGTGTTGTTAGTCAACTAGCCGATCATGTTAACGCCTATCCAAAAGGAGTTTTGGAAAATGTTTTGGTGTAGGATAATGAGCTCATCTTCCTGGTTGATTTTTATGTGCTTGATATGCAAGATGAATCCATTACTAAGTCCATACCCTTGCTTTTGGGTAGACCTTTCGTTAAAATAGACTGGACAAAAAAATAGATTTGCATAATGGGACCTTGATGATGGAGTTCGATGGAGAAGTTATTCGCTTCAATATCTTTGAAGTGGTGAGGTACCCTAGGGATTGTCATTTTTGCTTTTCTATTGACATAGTTGACTCCTTAGCACAACAAATGTTCAAGCTTAAGAGTAAAGAACCATTGGATGTTGCAATAAGAAATGGTTTGGTACTCAAAGACCCTAAAAATTCTAAAGAGGGCATTGGCATGGGAGAGGAAATGAAGGAGATTGCCCCTACTTTGGAGCTTATACCTCTTCTAGTACACCTCAAATACTTGTATTTGGGAGAAGACAGTTAAGGAAGGGACGTTGTCAGGCTAAGGACATTTAAACCAAGTGCTACATGGGAGGCAACCCATTGGTTTTTTTTTTTTCTTTCCCTTTTCATTTTTATGGATTAATATGGCAATGAGGACATTGCCCAATTTAGGTTAGGGGTGGATGATGCATTGTAATATTAATTTTTGTTTTTTGCTTTAATTTTTGCTTGTGTTGTTTTTATTCAGAATTTTAAGAGAGCACCGCAACATGCAAAATGTTCCTCTGTGGCATCGCGCTCTCGAGAAAGTTTTATTTTCTTGGGTTTTTACTTGGATGTATTTTTTTTTTTTTTTTTTTTTTGCTCTTCCTTTTATTTTAGATAATGTTTACTTTGTGTTTTGCTACTACTCTAATTCATAAATTTAACTAGTGACGTGTATTGCCTATGAGGTACACTGTAAGTTTCTCTATTTTGGTAGAATGTGATATAGATGATGGAATGAAACGAGAGTGGTGGTCAAACTTTCATGCTTATTCGCATTTCGTCATTAAAAAGGGGGGTAAATTATCTTTTCTTTTTGTCCTTTTCCTTTTGTTTACATGTGTACATTGTTCGAGTAGATATCCTAGAGCAAATCAATTTGATTTAAATTGACTCTATTGCAATCATGTTCAATCGTTTATTAATATAAAGGCATTATTATTGTTATATTGTGTAAATCATATTTAATTATATGTAGTGATATATGCCTTTAGAATTAGACCTGGCAAACGGATAGGTCGGGCTAGTATAGGCTGGGTAGCCACGGGTGTAGGTAAAATAGGTACAGGTGAACGGGTAAAATTTTTTGAGTGGGTAGAAAAGTGAACTACCGGTACTCGCCCGTGCAGGTATGGGTCGACCTATGGGTCACCCACAAACAATTACACTTTTTAATTTTTTTCCTATTTTTGTTATTCAAACCATAAAATGTAAATTGTAACTACAATTTTATAGGTATAAAATTCCTTTATTAGGCTTTCAAAACTTGGTTAATTTGATTAAATTAATGAACAAACTTGATTAAATTTCACAAAACAATCATTATCAACATACGTATTAATTACTAAACAACTAAACCCAATACAATTTCATTTCACCAAACTTCAAGCAAAACAAAGGCTCCGTTTGGTTCACAATTTTGTGTTTTTGGGAAAAGGTTTTTGAAAAAAGTTAAAAAAAAAGTTGAATTGGGCGGGTATTACGATGTAGGATTTACAAATTATAAATACCCCCTATGTTTGTTTTTTTCCAAAACACCCCTTATAATAAAACATTAAAAGTTAACAAAAATACCCCCAATCCACCCTCAAATACGGACAGCCGGCCACCACCGCCGGAGGGTGGCCGGAGTCGCTGTAACAAAAACATTAAAAATATTTAGGGGTATTTAATTGAATTAACAAATTTAGGGGTTTAAAAAATGTTGAATAAAGTTGAATAATATTGTGAGTTTTTGGGTATTTTACTGTTTAACTTTTTTGGGAATACTAAAAGTAGTATTCCCAAAATCCAACCAAACAAAGCCAAAACAATTTCATCATCTAATTCACTCAATTTCATCATCAATTTCACCAAACTTGAATCAAATATCAAAACAATAACCCAAAAATCTATTACTTCAATTCATATACATTTAACAAACATAGTAAACAAACTCCATAATGGAATACTTCAAGAATAGCGGCACAACTTTTCAAGCAAATTGACGAATTCTATTACACAATGGCAGTGTTAGTGGACTCCCTTGATTCCATAATCTCCACTTGGGTTAATGGCACAAGTAGCTGATCATCATCAATTTCATCTTCTACAATTAACAAAATTTAAAACATTTGAAATATAAGTTAACTATCTTACGATATTAGCAAACAAAAATAATAAAACATGTGAAATACAAGTTAACATGTTACCTTTAATTTCATATCCACAATCCATGTCTGAGTGCATATCAAAGATTGTGCATTATCCATTGTTGGAGTTCATGAACTCTATTCAATATGTAGGTACCCATTTTAAAGTATAGTGGAAATGATTTACGAAGTTAAATAGGCAATGTCAAGTTAGGAATGAATCAATTACCATAAGCGGTAAACATAGAGCACACAAGCATATACATGGTTCGGCTAAAACCACTCTCAGCCTACATCCATGGGACCTCATCTAGATCGAAGCTAGTCCACTAGAACAGAAAGAAAGAAAGAATAGAACACAGAAAGAAAGAACAGAATAGAAAGAAAGAAGAGAAACAAAAAACAGAAAAGAAATTGCATTCTTTATGCATTTATGCACATGCATCATGGCATTCATATTATTCAGAATTAGTTTCTCCAATTGTGCTTACATGTTAGTAAGTGAGAAAAAAGAATAGAGAAAGAACAGAGAGAGAGAACCGAAAAAGAATAGAGAAAGAACAGAAAAAGAATAGAAAAAGAACAGAGAGAAAGAACAGAAAAAGAATAGAGAAAGAACAGAGAGATAGAACAGAAAAAGAATAAAGAAAGAACATATCGGCAAAGTCTACATTCTCATGGCTGAATTTTAATTATCATCAAGTATCAATCTCATCAAAACTTCCCAAAAACATAAGTGTCAGGAAACGATCCATTGAGGCAGTGGAAAACAAAAACAATAATAACAAGGATCGTTCCATAGAACCAAGATCAGGGTACAATTTTACAGTTTATACCAAATAAGAATCTATAGAAAATTAATCTAGAGTTTAAGAAATCATACGCACGTTTGGAGGCTCCTCCAAGTTGTCTCTGAATGTATTTTGCTACCAACCTAAGTGTAGGATCGAACCAACGTAGTCCACACGAAGACAATTGCAAGGAACTAAGGAGGGATTTGCTAGATCCCTCTTTAGCTTTAAGAAACAAGAAGAAATGGAGAGTGTTTTGATTTTCAATCAAAACCAAGTCTGGCGTGGGAGAGAGGAAAAGGGGCTATGTCTTTTCTCTTTTACAATGAAAAATGGGTTAAATGAATTCACACACTTTTACAATTAAAACATTTCTTTTATAGTAATATTTTAATTGCCCTATTCCCATATGGAATAGGCTTGGTCTCCAACCCAAACACCCCCTGTTTCCAAACACTTCCAATTAGATATTTATTTTAATTCATCATTATCTCAATTAAAATCAATTAATATGTATTTAATATATATATTAACATTTAATAATAATGATAATTTATTTAAATATATGCTAACACATATTTAAATGTAATTTCACTTATTTAATTTTTCTAACAAATTAAATAAAAGGCTACGACCTTAGCAAATTTAATTGCACTGTGAAATTACCAAAATACCCTTTCGTCTAAAAAGACAAAAAAACCCTTCTTACATCCTAAGTCTTAAATTATCTTCTATGTGTGTGACCCATAGACTCCTCATCATACCGGTAGTGTATATTATCACGATTAACACCAATTAATCGTCTCACTAATACACAGACCAAGATTGGCCCCTAGCAAGGCATCATGGCCACCCGATAGATTCGGATTCAGCAAAATAGTTACCTATCAACGATATGGTTACCGTACAATTCAATCATTTCATCATACGTTATCTTGACGAGACGAAGTCATAGAAATAGTGTCAACCTTCGGTTACTCTCGATATTATGTATTCAGTTTCTGGACCAATGACCTGTATTATAAACTGGATAGAGCAACAACTCAATCCCACTGTGGCCATAGTTTTAGTGTCATTGCCATAAACTGAATTGAGCCGTGAGATAACATCTCCCGTACCCAGGAGTGATGAATCCTATGTCTATCCACCATAGTCTTTATACACTCCTTGATGCAGCCAATCACCACCATATTGACAGCTCTGAATAGAACTGCATTAGGCTAGTGTCAAACTGCACCAATCGATGCACAAGGCGCTCCGGTAATCTCAAGTCTAAGGATCACATGCACCACCATTCGTTAGAGGGTTTGTTCCATAGACACTGGGGTTACCATCCATATGGAACCTCTGGTGGGTCAGTCCAATGAACTTGTTGCTGTGTATTCGCCTACAGCAAGCACCCATGTGTTGCACCAAGTTGTCACCAAACAACCTTGACAAGTGAGATTAGTCACTGCCTTTCGATATGGTTGTTCAACACTATGATAGCCTTACCGTATTATCTGTGCCCTTACTTCAGAATAATACTAGGGCTATAGACGTTTCTAGAATGGCCACCATATGTGCTCATAGGGTTCTCACTATCAAGATTTGAAACACTTGATACCCTCGTCACGGTTCTACCATTCTAAGGACATATATCAATACATATTGCAATAATAATGATTTATGCGATATAGAATAAAATGCCTTTTATTGATTAATGAACATTATTACAAAGAGCCAATTCTACAATAATTGATTGACTTTAGGACATCTACTCCAACAATAAGCACATACATACATTTACAAATCTCTACAAACTTACTCAAATCAAACTTAGGGTTGGATTTACTTACCTTGATTTTGGGTAGTTCCACACTAGAAACACTCTCTTTGGGTAGATCTCCTCTTCTTCTTAAACCTTTTGGATGCTTAGGATTGAATATCTACCAAAATCCAACCAAAAATCCTCTAAATTGGCTTGAAAATTTGATGAAGAAAGAGAGAATATAGAGATGAAAGTGGTGTGTGAGGGAGTAGAGAATGATAGGGTTTTCAAGAATGAACTCAAAATATCTCATTTATTACTTCTACTTTCCCATTTTGCCCTTGCACTTTCTATAAAATTCCATCTATGTCCCTTAATCAATTACAATAATGGCCTCATTTTTATTAACTTCTCCATGAAATTCTATCTGTTTTCACTCCCCACTTTTTCAACTAATTATGAGTGAAAAGACCATTTTACCCCTAATAAAAGTTTAAGGCATTTTCTTCACACTTGTTCAAGATAACTTTAACAAAATTCAACTAAGGGTATTAGGGAATACGTAAAGCTATGTACCTCGATGTGGGCATTATAATTTAGGTATTCTTTGCTGGGTACAACCCTCATCCACATGCACTGCTGACATACTGTACAAATGATGTATCTCTCTGCTGAGGCTGCTCACTGATGGCGGCGTGCATGTGGGCATCTCTGTCATTCACGGGTTCCCCATCGCAACAACTTTAGAACATAGCATGTTGTAGAAAAAGAATAGAAAGAGATACTATACACATTACCAAATAAATTTCCAAGCTATGGAAATTCTATACTTGCATTCTTTAGTAAATGAGAAAAATACATATTTGCATGTTAGCTTAAAAGAAATCTACAAGCCATTTTCTTTTCTTTCTTTTTTCTCATTCTTTGCTAACATATTCTTTAATATTCTCATTTACCAAATCAAGGCTATATATAAATCATATGCACAATATATAAATGATCAAGCCCATTCTTTGATGTTCTTTCCAAGTTCACATACACAAACTTGAAAATTCATTATGGCATAATGGTATGTCATAACGTATTCTACCATTTTTATCAACAATGCCATATCAAAGGAACACTTTAACATACAATTCTTTTCTAACACTTTCATGTGCTATACAAGAAGTAGTAAAGGTTCAAGTAACTAGAGCCAAACACTAAGGGCCATTTCTCTCATGGAACTACCATGACCAAGTGATATTCTAAATTTTGGCATAACAATATGCACTCTTGAATACTAACATTTACACTTGGTTAAGCCCAACATAATCTTTCTACTTCATTTCTTACCTTTCTCTAACCCTTTCTTCAATAGGGTTTAACCAACTCATGCATGCATTTTCTCTTTGGATTTTCATCAAACACTTCATATGCACATGCAACAACCATGTTGGCTACACTTCCACATCTCTCTAAATCCACCAAAATTTGAGCAAAAACTCACTAGTTATAGTCATAATCTTGGCCGATTTCAACAAATCTCAACACTTCAAAATTTCAACACTAATTCTTCCATAACTTCACCAAATCACCACATACTTATACATTACTTCTCATGGCTATAAATTACACATCATTCAACATAAAAAAACAGCCAAAAATTCTCACATACAATCACATAAAAACATGCAAGAATTATTCTACACAAGTCTTGCTCAAATCAAGGCTAAAATTAGGTTTACTTACCTTGAATGTGTGATATAACCTCCCTTTGCTAAAAGTCTCTCCCTCTTGGACCTAGATCATATAAAAACCATAAGAATTTAAAACTTTAAAGGTTAATCACACACCTTGTGCTAGAATCTTGCCTTTAGATGCTTTAGGATTGAAAATCTACAAAAATGCAAGCCAAATCCTTTGAATTCTCTTTGAGATTTGGTGAAGAAATTTGAGAGAAAAAGGGGTGCGAGTGGCGTGTACAAGGGCTGAAAATAGGTTAGTGTTTCTTCTAATGAAACCTTATATCTAATAATATAGCCATGTATTCCCATTTTGCTCTTACACTTTCTATGAAATTCCATCTATATCCTTTATTCAATTACCAAAATACCCTCATTTTTTTTATCTTCTTCACATTATTTCGCTTCCTTTCACTCCCCACTTTTTCATCTAATTAGGAGTGGAAAGACCATTTTACCCCTAATCAAATTTTAAGGAATTTTCTTCATATTTGTCTAAGGCAACTTCAAAGAAATCCAACAAAGGGTATTGGGACATAAATAAAATTATGGTCCTTGTTGTGGGTGTTACACAATACTTCAAAGGGGCTAATGTATCTAGGGGCAAGTTTTCCTTTTCCACCAAAACGCATTACCTGCTTTTAGGGGGAAATTTTAATAAACACTTTATCACCCACTTCAAATTCTACATCTTTTCTCTTTAAATCCTAATAGCTCTTTTGTCTCTCTTGAGCTTGCTTCATTCTATTTCTGATCAACTTAATGTCTTCTATCATTTTCTGAGTTATCTCTGGTCCAAGACCATCATTTAAAGCATCTTTCTCTCCTACTTCATTCCAGTGCAGTGGGGATCTACATCGTCTACCATATAAAGCTTTATAAGGAGCCATCTTAATTGTAGACCGATAATTGTTATTGTAAGCAAACTCTATCAATGGTAGCATCTCATGCCAGGTCATTTTATAGTCCATTCAACATGCTCGCAGCATGTCCTCAAGCACCTGATTGGTTCTCTCAGTTTGGCCATCTGTCAGTGGGTGGTAAGCTGTACTAAATGCTAATCTGGTACCTAAGTTTCTCAGTAGACTAGTCCAAAAAGTTGAAACAAATCTGGAATCTCTATCTAATACTATTGTCTTGGGCACCCCATGCAATCTAACTATCTCTCTGATGTAGATTTGGGCCAACTGATCTAAGGTGGTATTGTCTTTTACTGGAAGAAAATGCGCCGATTTGTTTAATCCGTCTATTATCGCCCATAGTGCATTATAACCCTTTTGGACTCTTGGAAGGCCTGTAATGAAATCCATTGATATATTTTCCCATTTCCATTTAGGAATGCTGAGTGGCTGAAGCAGTCTTGATGGTCTCAGGTGCTCTGCTTTAACCTATTGACAAACTAGAATTTTTGCTACATACTCTTCGATATCTTTCTTCATACCTGGCCACCAATAACTTTTCTTTAAATCTTGATACATTTTGGTTCCTCTAGGATGCGCAGTATATGGTGTGTCATGAGCCTCCGCAAGAATCTTCTTTCTCAACTCAGCATCCTGAGGAATGCATATACGACTCCTAAAACTAAGAACATCAGTTGAAATCTAATACATCTGGAAACTCTCAGACTATTGGCACATTCTGGATCTCTAATCGAGGGACATCACTGCTTTGCACCACATGGCAATATACCCAGAGCACCATTTTCCTTAACATTTTTCTGGCTTTTACACTGTTAATTAACATACTAAGTTGATGGCCTTCTCCGAAATTGAACTTATTGCCGTCATCAAAATTAAACTTTGCTTTTTTCTTTCAGCAATCAATCTCTACTCCATATCTCCCTAGGAAATCCATGCCCAAAATAACATCAAAGTCGGACATATCAAATACAATCAAATCCACTATTAACATCCTTCCATGGATCACTATGGACTACCCTGAAAGCATCTCCCGAGTTACCACACTATCACCGTCTGGTAATTCTATCTTAATGGGCTCATCTATTGTAATAGGTTTCAAACCCAGTCTCTCTATAATCCCATGTGTAATGAATGCGTGTGTGGCTCCATAATCAACTAATGCATAAAGGGGAACTGAATGAAATAATAATTGACCAGTAACTGTAGATAGGCTGGCCTTGGCTACACTCTGTGCAACTGTAAAAATTTAGGCATTAGTACCTCTGGATGTCTGTGCTGTGGGTACATGAGGAGCCTTGCTTTCATCATATGTCCAGGCTGTTGGCATCTATAACACACACCCTTGAGACACTCTCCCGTATGATGTTTCCCACATTTCTGACATTAGGGAAACTCAAAAGTCCTCGGACTTTTATTCTTCTCATCCCTCATGTTCTTCTTTGACTGAAATCTTTTCTTATTCTTTGCTTCTTTATTGCTGGGGGTATCAAATCTATCTCTCTGTTGAACGGGAGGTGGAATACTAGGCATTGCTGTTGATGGAGTCAATGGAGTTAACTTATTCACAAATACTTCATCTTCATCTCATAAAGCTCGCTCCAAAGCCTCATTGTAAGTCTCAGGGGGCTAGGCACCTGCCATCACATCTTAAGCTATTTCTAGATTCAACCCATGCACGAACTTGTTCATCCTCAATTATGGTGTGCTCAATATACCTGGTGCAAACCTCGCCAAGGAATTAAATCTAATGGAGTATTCTTTCCCTAAACTGATCCCCTGTCGTAGGGTAATAAATTCCTGTATCTTTTCATGAATTATGTCAGTTGTCTTGTATTCTGCCTCAAAAAGTTGTCTAAAATCTCCCCAAGTCATAGTGGCTACATCATGAGTATCCTCCATCAGCTCCCATCGTGTCCAGGTATCACTCTTAAACAAAAAACTAGCATACCGGATCTTCTCCCAATTTGTCATGGGAAAAAGTGCTATCGTACACTCCACATATATAATCCATTCTTCTGGCATTAATGAGTTAGTCGTACCTCTAACTTCTGATGGCTGATGCTGACTAGGTAACCCATAAATAGGCTCAAGGCGACTCTACACTATCGGAGGTACCGACCTTTCTCTCTCATCTCTAGGGGTTGGTACTACAATTGGTGTCTCTACTCTTTCTGATATAGGTCTCCCCTGACTCTCTGCCAATACCTACTGAATGATGGCATGAATCCTCGCTTCGTCGAGGACAGGGGAAGTAGATCCTGACGGGTTGGATGGCTCACCCGTACTTGATGCATTCTTATTACCGAATCAAGTCATCTGTCTCATCTAAAACACATAGCACCAATACTATTAGTAAACTACTAGTGAGAAAAAGAAATAACTTACAACGATCGGCTACACTACATCAACGCGGCGGGAGAGGCACACTGTCAATTTCCTAAAACCGTTGCTCTAATACCAAAAATGTAATATTCTCTCTAGCTAGTAATTCTTTAAGAAAAATATGACAAAATACACTAAATAACTTTGGTAAACATATATACATATAGGTATATAATGTAAAATCCGAAAGTTCTAATTTTCATTCATATAAATATATACACAAAATAACTTTAATAAGTACAAAATAGTCTTAGACAATGCCGCCAAACTCCTCTGCTTCCTGATGTCCCACCTAACCGTAAATCATCTAGTACCTGCAAAATAGTAAAATAACGGAGTGAGCACTAATTGCTCAGTAAGTAAACCAAACTACGCTAGTGTTTTTCCTTCGTTACTCATATTCTGACTTTCCTTTTCTCACTTTAATTTTTTTTATATGTTGCATTCTTTTCTAATATTTTGCATTATTTTCTGATATTCTGCATTATTTTCTGATATTCTAATTTGCTACTTACCAATTTTCAAAGACAATTATTAAAACTGTACATCATCAAGCACATAAGAAATGCCGAATCATGCAAGTAGCGTAATACATATGCAGAATATTAAACTTTTCTGAGAAAAGAATTTTCTTTTCTTTTCTGTTTTCTGTCTCTTATGCTGTATCTCTTTCTTTTCTTTTCTGTTTTTGATTCTCTTTCTCTTTCTTTTATTTTCTATTTTCTATGCTGATTTGCTAATCTAACTAGGTTGAGGCATGGATTTGGAACCCTGGCCATGTGAGTGTATTCTGAAATTCTTTCTAGGTATAGTCCTCATCTACATGCACTGCTAACAGACTGGGTATATTCTGTTCTACTGTTCTGAGGCCACTCACTGATGGCGGCGTGCATGTGGGAATTTTATGCATCTCTGTCACTCACGGGTTCCCCATCGCAACAACCTTATAACATAACATGTTGTAGAAAGAGAGTAGAAAGAGATATTATACACATTTCCAAATGAATTTCCAAGCTATGGAAATTCTATACTTGCATTCTTTAGTAAATGAGAAATATACATATTTGCATGTTAGCTTTAAAAGAATCTATAAGCCATTTTCTTTCTTTCTTTCTTTTCTCATTCTTTGCTAACATTTTCTTTAATATTCTTATTTACCAAATCAAGGCTATATATAAATAAATCATTTGCATAATATATGCATGATAAAGCCCATTCTTTGATATTCTTTCCAAGTTCACATCCATAAACTTGAAAACTCATTATGGCATAATGATATGTCATGATATATTTGTTAGAGTAGATGCCCTAGAGCCAATCAATTATTGTAGAATTGACTCTTTGTAATAATGTTCATTAATCAATAAAAGGCATTTTATTCTATATCGCGTAAATCATTATTATTGCAATATGTATTGATATATGTCCTTAGAATGGTAGAGCCGTGACGAGGGTATCAAGTGTTTCAAATCTTGATAGTGAGAACCCTATGAGCACATATGGTGGCCATTCTAGAAACGTCCGTAGCCCCAGTATTATTCTGAACTAAGGGCACAGATAATACGATAAGGCTATCATAGTGTTGAACGACCCTGTCGAAAGGCAGTGACTGATCTCACTTGTCAAGGTTGTTTGGTGACAACCTGGTGCAACACATGGGTGTTTGTTGTAGGCGATTACACCACAGCAAGTTCACTGGACTGACCCACCAGAGGATTCCATATGGATGGTAACCCCAGTGTCTATGGAACAAATCCTCTAACGAATGGTGGTGCATGTGATCCTTAGACTTGAGATCACCGGAGCGCCTTGTGCACCGATTGGTGTAGTTTGACACTAGCCTAACGCAGTTCTTTTCAGAGCTGTCAATACGGTGGTGATTGGCTGCATCAAGGAGTGTATCAAGACTATGGTGGATTGACAGAGGATTTATCACTCCCGGGTACGGGAGAAAGTTATCTCACGGCGCAATTCAGTATATGGCAATGACACTAAAACTGTGGCCACAGTGGGATTGAGTTGTTGCTCTATCCAGTTTATAATACGGGTCATTGGTCCAGAAACTGAATAAATAATATCGAGAGTAACCGAAGGTTGACACTATTTCTATGCCTTCGTCTCGTCGAGATAACGTATGATGAAAGGATCGAATTGCACGGTAACCATATCGTTGACAGGTAGCTACTTTGCTGAATCCGAATCTATCGGGTGGCCATGATGCCTTGCTAGGGGCCAATCTTGGTCTGTGTATTAGTGAGACGATTAATTGGTGTTAATCGCGATACTATACACTGCCGATATGATGAGGAGCCTATGGGTCACACACATAGAAGACAATTTAAGATCCAAGAAGAAAGAAGGGCGTTTTCGTCTTTTAAGGCGAAAGGGTATTTTGGTAATTTCACAGTGCAATTAAATTTGCTGAGGTCGTAGCCTTTATTTAATTTGTTAGAAAAATTAAATAAGTGAAATTACGTTTAAATGTGTGTTCGCACATATTTAAATATATTATCATTATTGTTAAATGTTAATATATATTTAAATATATATATTAATTGATTTTAATTGAGATAATGATGGAAATTAAAATAAATCAAATTGGGAGTGTTTGGCAACATGGGGCGTTTGGGTTGGAGCCCAAGCCTATTCCGTATGGGATTAGGGCAAATTGTTTTTAAATATAAAAGGAAAAATGTGTGTGATTTTTAATGAGTGAGTTTTTCTTTGTAAAACCAATATACACACAGCAGCCCCAATTTTTGCCTCTCCCACGGCAGTAACACCATTGCCTAAAATCAATTCAATTGATTTTGTCTTCTTCTTAATCTTGAAGCCAAAGAGGATCTAGCAAATCCCTCTTTGGTTCTTTTAAGATTGTCTTCGTGTGGACTACGCAGGTTCGATCCTACACTTGGATCGGTAGCAAAACGTTCGTCGAAAAATTTGGAGGAGCCTTCAACGTGCGTTTGTTTCTCTTAACTCATGTTGAATGTTTATGCAGATTTTATTTAATATAAATTGTAAAATCATACCCTTGATCTTGGCTCATGTAAATGATCCTGTTATATTATATTTTTCGTTTCCGCTGCGTATATGGGACTGTTTACTAACAATATTCTACCATTCTCTACTATCACAAATGTCATATCAAAGTAACACTGTAACATTCAATTCTTTTCTCATACTTTCATGTGCTATTCAAGAAGTAGTAAAGGTTCAAGTAACTGGAACCAAGCACTAAGGGCTATTTCTCTCATGGAACTAACATGACCAAGTGATATTCTAAATTTTGGCATAACAATATGCACTCTTGAATACTAATATTTACACTTGGTTAAGCCCAACATATGTTAGAGTAGGTACCCTAGAGCCAATCAATTATTTTAGAATTGACTCTTTGTAATAATGTTCATTGATCAATAAAAGACATTTTATTCTATATAGTGTAAATCATCATTGTATGTATTGATATATGTCCTTAGAATGGTAGAACTATGATGTGGGTATCAAGTGTTTCAAATCTTGATAGTGAGAACCCTATGAGCACATATGGTGGTCATTCTAGAAACGTCTGTAGCCTTAGTATTATTCTGAAGTAAGTGGACAGATAATGCGGTAAGGCTATCATAGTGTTGAATGACACTGTCGAAAGGCAGTGACTGATCTCACTTGTCAAGGTTGTTTGGTGACAACCTGGTGCAACACATGGGTGCTTGCTGTAGGCAAGTTCGCTAGACTGACCCACTAGAGGATTCCATATGGATGGTGATGAGAGTGTAAAATGTCATATTTGCCCCCCTTAATGTCTAGTCTTTTATACTTATTTGCTGCCTAAATATACTCATTATTATTCTATTTTGATTTAGGATGCAAATGGAGGCATTAATTGCAAAACGGAACTAATTAAGTGAATTCGGACAGTTTTGACATTGTTTTGTAATCTGGTCATAACGCTCTCATCCGAGCTCCGATTGAGATGATTCAAAATGCTGTGGAACGCTAAGAAATATATCTAAAACTTTTATGTTTTGAGTTTGGAGAGATACTCGCTGCATCAAGGTTTTAATCGGGCTTGAAGTTGGCGCACCTGCACTGCCGACTTTCGGGAACATTCTGCCTTGTCATGAAATTCAAATAGGTAGTTTATTATTGAAAGATTTGAAGACCTATTGCACACAAATTACAGATGGACAAACCACTTTCCTATTTTGTATTAAGACTTTGTTTTATTTTCAATTACTCAGATATGGATAAAGGTTATTTTGGGATTTTAGAATATTTTTAGGAGATTTAGATTTAGTAGAATTAAAATTCGAATTGGATATTGAAAGAGGAAGATCAGATTAGGGATAAAACATATCACACATGCCTCTCTCTTCTCTCTAGTGGAATTCATTTTTCTGGAATTTTTCTTCTTCGTTTTCTTTTTGAACTTTTCCTCTGTAATTTCGTGATGGCCATGAGTGGCTGATTTTTATAACTTGGTCGAAGGAAACAAGACCTCGGAATCAATAAACTGTGAGATCAATCTGGTTTGCTTTTCTTTAAGTGTTCAATTTATGTTTGAGTATTGGATGTTCTTCTATGCATATTGTCATGATTGTTGCATTTAAGTACTAGGAGGCCTACTAGTTTATTAGTTGCTACAATCTACTGCTAAGTTAGATATCCAATCCGTAATTGTTTGATTCCTCTAACTTGTGAAGCAATTAGGGTTAATAATTTGCTGCGTCAGGAATTAGTAATTCTTAAGAAGAACACTCTACTAAATTAAATGCAACCGCTTGAGTTTGTGTTGTTTAGCTTCATCGATCTCTCCAGGTCTTAAGGCTGCCACTAGATTAATTCTTTAGCACTTGTCTAGGGTTGTTTAGTAGTAAGGTTAATTATATCGCTTGTTTCTTAATTAATTACAACTAAGGAGAGATAGGAAAATAGTTCCAACGGTGAATATTTACGGTATGAATTGATTTATTTTTGTATCGATGATCAGTTGTAAGATTCCGATGGTGGATGTTGACCTAGACCAAGGTTTGTTATTTTGATTGATTGATTAATTTGAATTGTTGTTTTCCTGAAATTGTTTTTTGTTTTTACTCAAACCCCCCAGCCTTGTTCACATAACATTAAATTCGGCTAGACATTCTCCGTGGGAAGGATCCTGACTCACACTACTACGTGTATTTTTTAGGTTTTAATTCTGGGTGCCTACGACAGCACACCAGATGGTAACCCTTGTGTCTGTGGAACAAATCCTCTAACGAATGGTGGTGCATGTGATCCTTAGACTTGAGATCACCGGAGTGTCTTGTGCACCGATTGGTGTAGTTTGATACTAGCCCAAAGCAGTTCTATTCAGAGTTGTCAATACGGTACTGATTGGCTGCATCAAGGAGTGTATCAAGACTATGGTGGATTGACAGAGGATTCATCATTCCTAGGTATGGGGGAAGTTATCTCATGGCATAATTCAGTAAATGGCAATGACACTAAAATTGTGGCCACAGTGGGATTGAGTTGTTGCTCAATCTAGTTTATAATTCAGGTCATTGGTCTAGTAACTGAACACATAATATCGAGACTAACCGAGGTTGACACTATTTCTATGCCTCAGTCTCGTTGAGATAACAGATGATGAAAGGATTGGATTGTACAGTAACCATATCATTGACAGGTAGCTGCTTCGCTGAATCCGAATCTATCGGGTGGCCATGATGCCTTGCTAGGGGCCAATCTTGGTCTATCTGTAATGAGATGTTTAATTGGTGTTAATCGCGATACTACACACTACCGGTATGATGAGGAGGCTACGGGTCACACACATAGAAGATAATTTAAGAAATAATTTATAAGAAAGGTGTTTTCGTCTTTTTAGGCGAAAGGGTATTTTGGTAATTTCATAGTGCAATTAAATTTGCTGAGGTTGTAGCCTTTATTTAATTTGTTAATAAAATTAAATAAGTGAAATTATATTTAAATATGTGTTCGCATATATTTAAATGAATTATTATTATTGTTAAATATTAATATATGATAAATATATATTAATTGAATTTAATTGAAATAATAATAATAATTAAAATATCTAAATGGGGCTGCTTGGACATAGGGGTTGCTTGGGTTGGTGGCCAAGCCTATTCCTTGATGGAATAGGGCAAAGTATACACTATATAAGTGCAACACTTTGTGAAATTAAAAAATGTAATTCATTTTAATCATTTTGATAAAAACCCCAGCCCCCTTTTCTCTCTTCCACGCCACTTCACATATGCTTGAATCAAAATTTTATTTTTGATTTGTTCTTGCTTCTTAAGGCTAAAGAGGATCTAGCAAATTCCTCTTTAGTTCCTTGGGGTTATCTTCATGTGGACTAATGGTGGTTCGATCCTACCCTTGGATCGGTAGCGAAACCCATTCAGAGATAAGTTGGACGAGCCTCCAAACGTGCGTATGGTTTCTTAACTTTAAAACTGATTTCCTGCAGATTTGTATTTAATGTATAAATTGTTAAATTTGTGCCCTAATCTTGGTTCTAAGGAACGATCCATGTTGTTTATGATTTTATTTCCGCTGCCATGACTTGATTGTTTCCTAACAATATAATCTTTCTATTTCAATTCTTGCCTTTCTCTAACCCTTTCTTCAATAGGGTTTAGCCAACTCATGCATGCATTTTCTCTTTGGATTTTCATCAAAGAATTCATATGCACATGCAACTACTAAGTTGGCTACACTTCCACATCTCTTTAAATCCACCAAATTTTGAGCAAAAACTCACTAACTAATTCTCAGCACTTCAAAATTCCATCACTAATTCTTCCATAATTCCACCAATTCATCACATACTCAAGCACTACTTCTCATGGCTGGAAATTATACATCATTCAACATAAAAAACAGCCAACAATTCTCACATACAAACGCATACAAACATGCAAGAATCATTCTACACAAATCTTGCTCAAATCAAGGCTAAAATTGGGTTTACTTACCTTGAATGTGTGATATAACCTCCCTTGGCCAAAAAGTCCCTTCCTCTTGGACCTAGATCATATAAAAACGATAAGAATTTAAAACTTTAAAGGCTAATCACACAGCTTGTGCTAGAATCTTACCTTTGGATGCTTTAGAATTGAAAATCTACAAAAAATCCAAGCCAATACTATGATTTCCCTTTGGAATTTGGTGAAGAAATTTGAGAGAAAAAAGGGTGAGGGTGGTGTGTACAAGGGCTGAAAATAGGTTTGGGTTTCTTCTAATGAAACCTTATATCTAATATTATATCCATGTATTCCCATTTTGCCCTTGCACTTTCTATGAAATCCTATCTATATCATTTAGTCAATTACCAAAATACCCTTATTTTTATTATCTTCTTCACATTATTTTGCTTCCTTTCACTCCCCACTTTTTCATCTAATTAGGAATGGAAAGACCATTTTACCCCTAATGAAGTTTTAAGGAATTTTCTTCACATTTGTCTAAGGTAACATCAAAGAAATCCAACTAAGGGTATTAGGGCATAAATAAAATGACATACCTTGATGTGGGTGTTACAAACTCAGTGAAGTTCCGACTCCACAAGATATGGCTAATGAGGAACAAGCAGATGTACCGATAGAAATGGAAGAACATCAAGAGGAGGTCTTTCCATAGATTGTGAAAGGAAGTGAGCCAACTTAAGTTACACAAGAGCTATGTAGGTCTGGTAGAGTACGTCGTGAGCTGAGTGGTATGGTTTTCTTGTCACTCAACATGGTGAGGTATTGGTTTATTAGGACGATTAACATCAAACCTACGATGACACTGTATCGGATCCAAACTCCACTAAATGGTTTGAGAACATGAAATCCAACATGGACTCTATGTACCAGAACCGAGCATGTACACTAGTGGATTTACTCAATGGGGTAAAACCCATAGGATGTAAATGGGTCTTCAAGAATGCAACACCCCCCTCTAGCCAAATACCCTCTAAGTATTCCATTACGATGGAAATGGTTGTGTCATCAGTAGTTAACATATATTACAAGGGAGGTTATTATTGATCATATAAAATGTTTTCAGATGGGAGAATGGTTAGGAAAGGTTAGGAAGTAATTGGAAGTAAATAGGTATGGAAAAGCCTTAAAAAAAGGCATGTTACCATGGTTGCTCTATCATATCCGTGGCCTTCTGAGTGATATTTGGACATCTTACCTATTAAACTAGGTTGAGGCTTAAACATAAAAGTTATAGCTCTTTCTTTAAGCTTTAAAATGAGACTAAGATCATATCAATGTAATGTTTACAACTTGAGATATGCCTTCTCGAATATGACTATTCGGTTACAAACAACTTTAAATCCTCGGCAAGTGCACAAGTCGCTATTGCAGTAAAGTGCACAAGTAAGGGTCGATCCCACAGAGAGTCGAGCTGTCAATTAATCTAATACTATGCAAAAACAACTAAAATAATGAAATCAACTGAGATAATAAAATTACCCAACAATTTAATAAAATCCAAATTAACTAAAATTCAAATAAGAATAACAAAAATACTAAAATAACAACTAAGAAAAAAAATGAGATCTAAACAAGTGATCAAATAATGAGAAATGGTCTAGTGTATCCAATTTTAGCATAATTATCCTACTTTATGTTATTAATCTAACCGATGTTTCTCGATCCGGATCTTTGGGTTGGTAAGTACCAAGGTAAGGTCGTGCTATGGCCAGCCGGATCAACCTAGTGTTTTCATCATATAAACTAGCTAGTGGCGTGTAGCCTAGTCTAAATAACAAAAACCCATTATGCATAGTAGTACAAATGAACACAAACCGACTCACATCTGTTAAGGGCATCGGACAGACATAAATCAATCCTTCATTCATTAGAGCAATCTGAGAATAGCTAGTGGCGTATAGCCTAACCCTAATTCATATAGTCAATCAATCAACTATTAACACGATCAGACATCGACAACGATTAGAGATCAAGAGATATTCAAGATTAGCTAGTGGCTTACTGCCTAACCTTGACTCATACAACCAGTCAACCATAAATCAAAGGCAATCATGCAATAATAATGATTAATCAACTCAATAAACATAAATGAATGAAACTAAGATACCATTGGATCAATTAAACTTTCGATTAAACAATAAACATAGAGTAGTCTAATTAGATTACATTGCATACAGTAGGAAAGAGTCTAGCTACTCATAAATACAAGAAAACAAACCTTGATCTTACCCTTACACATTTGGATGCAAAATCCACTCAAGATGATTAAGGTTTAGCTTTACACAATCAATCACTCTCTCCCAAGCCTCAAAAGTTGAAAAAGTGTTTTATAAAACCTAATATATCTGAAAATCGGAGTAAAATTGCCTTTCTATAGTTTTTAGGCAAAATGGCATAATTGTAAATAATGGTCACCAAAATTAGGGTTGAAAATGCAGAGCTTTTCCAAATATCGCGATTTGCACTGCGACGCACTTGAATTGCGCTGCGGCACGACTCCACGCGATTTTTCCTTCGACAAAAAACTTATCATGCCACAACATGGATGAATTGCACTGCAGCGTAATTTGGATTTCGTCGACTTTCTGCTGCGGCTCAATGATTCTTTGCTAGGGCGCAACTTCAGTTTCATCATCTTCACGCTACAGCTCAGATGCAGAATTTCACTCTTTTTCCGCTTGCCTTGATTCATTTGCACTCGATGGTCCAGGATGTCTCAACACCAACACAAGCACAAATAAGCCATCTTTTTGCACTTGCATACCTGAAAACACAACAAAACTGTAAACCCCACGTTATTATTCCGATGCCCTAAGGTATGAAATTTACCTTTTCAAGTAATTTTCTTTTTTTGTGTGTGGACTACGTGGGTTCAATCCCACACTTGGATCAGTAGCAAAACATTCGTTGACAAATTTGGAGAAGCCTCCAATGTGCGTTTGTTTTCTTTAAACTCAAATTTATTTTTCTGTAGATTTTATTTTAATATGAATTGTAAAATTATACCCTTGATCTTGGCTCATGTAAACGATCTCTATATTATATTTGTTTTTGTTTCCGCTGCGTATATGGGACCGTTTACTTACATACAGTAGATCAACCTATTAAGATAGAATTGCCAGATGGTGATAGTGTGGTAACTCATGAGATGTTTTCAAGGGAGTCTGTAGTGATCCACAAAAGGATGTTAACAGTGGATTTGATTGTATTGATATGCCCGACTTTGATGTTATTTTTTGGCATGGATTTCCTAGGGAGATATGGAGTAGAGATTGACTGCCGAAAGAAGAAAGCAAAGTTTAATCTTGATGACGGCGATAAGTTCAGTTTCGGAGAGGGCCATCAGCTTAGTATGTTAATCAGCAGTGTAAAAGCCAGAAGACGTTAAGAAAAGGGTGCTCCGGGTATATTGCCCATGTGGTGCAAAGCAGTAATGTCCCTCAATCAAAGATCTAGAATGTGCTAGTAGTCCGGGAGTTTTCAGATATATTTTTGAATGATTTGCCAAGTTTACCTCCAGAAAGAGAAATGGAGTTTAGCATTGAGTTGGCACCAGGGACAACACCAATTTCTAAAGCCCCTTATCGTATGGCCCTAGCCAAGCTCTAAGAATTGAAGAAGCAGCTCCAAGAACTCCTAGACAAGGGTTGTAAACCCCGCGGTATTCTTCTGATGCCCTAAGGTATGAAATTTACCTTTTCAAGTAATTTTCTTTTTTTGAATGGAAGGGTAAAATGGTCAATTTACATGTATTTCGAGATGTGGCCATTATAAAGTGTAAGGAGTGATGTCATTGAAGAGAAATGAGGGTAAAATGGTCATAAAGTTGATTAATATGGTTAAATGGCGTAAACGGTAACCAAGGGTATAATGGTCTTTTCAGACAAATCCATATGAAATAAGTATCCATAAAAGTGCACCAAGGGTAAGTTAGTCATTTACCTAATGGGATTGCTTAATTGTTAAGTGTTTTAAAGAAGGCAAATGGCATTAAATGAGTGCTAATTATTATGTTGTGGTAGAAATGACCAAAACGCCCTTATATGAAAAAATTATGCCCTTATATCTAACTTTTATTGATCAATCACATTAGAGCAACAATTGAATAAATATTTAAAGGTTTAAAGAGAGAGTAGTCGGCCTTGTACACCCCAAATGTATCATCTTCTTCTTCATCTCTCAAATCCACCATAAAAGCCACTAATCCAAGCATTTTATTCTCAAATTTTCTTAGGATTTCAAGTTGATTTTCAAAGGAGATCACCATCCACACTTAAAGAACTTCAATTTCAGGGTTTAAGGTGAGTTTCAAAACCCTAGTTTTTTTGATCTTTTAGTTAAAAGAGAAATTCATAAGTGGTTATATATGTGTATAAGGTAGAAAGAGTGAACCTTTGGAGCTAAGGGGGAGTGTCTTTGTGCTTTGACTACTAAGGTAAGGAAAAAAATCTCCCTTATGACTACAATTGATAACTCCTAGGGTTTATGAAACTTACATTTATTTATGTTAATATGAGTGTGAGGCTATGTTTTGGCTATGGATAGTTTAAATGGGTGTGTTGATTGGTGTATGTGTGCATACGGAGGATGATTATGCCAATTAAGAGATTTGTAGTTGGACGATGTTTTGGCAATTTTTGGTTCTGTAAAAAGGGAGGTTTTTATGGCCTTTTATACTAAGAATGATATGACAAATGATGTGAATGTGCAAATGAAGGTTACATGGTTAAAATGAATAGAATTCGGATTTGGCTTTTTAAGACTTATACTGTACATGCTTCACTGAATCAGTCATAACTGAAGTTATAGAAGTCCGATTGAGTTGATTCTTGAATTTTTAAAAATTGGATAAATAGACCTAAAACTTTTATGTTTTACCCAAAAATCAATTCGAATTGGAAGATAAGGGAAAAATTGCTTGAAAAGTGACGAACTATATGGCATCCACCTTCTTAATGGAAACTCCCATTTGTTTTTAATTCTAATAAACCCCTGAATAATCTTACTACTGAAATTCCTTGTCTTGTATGAGAAATTGAATGAATTAAGTTAAGAAGTTTAGTAGGAGAATATAGTATGATTGAGCATGGGAGATGTTAGTCCATATGTTTGCATTCATAATGGTAATGCATATAGCTTATTTAGTTGTCTTATGAAAAATTTATGAAATGTTAAAGAATGAATTCATTGAGTATCTGAGGTATAAACCAAGATCAGGGGAATGGAATTCTTATGGAAACCATGAGTCCTTTGAGGTGACGACCAAGAACAAGGTAATGGTTTAAATGAATCCGATCGGATAACAAAGAAAATGAAACCATCAAGTATAAAGACAAAAGAAATAAGCATGCCATGTACATGAATATTTCATAAGTCATATTGTTCTATGTATATTATGTATGGTTATGTTATGACTTATGTTTATGAGAAAAGTCCAAATGTATGATATGTTTTATGAACTTGTTATGTCAAAGAATGAAGGTCATGTTTTGTAGGTAGGTAAGTCCTAAGTAATATTGTATAATGAACTTAATAGTTTATAAATGGCCATTCCTTACTGGCATTAGCCTCACCCCACGAAATGTTTTAAAATTTTTGCAGGTAAGGATTAAGGCATGAAGCTGGGAGAGGATTCCAGGGACGCTATGAGCATGAAGGGATGTTTATGATGACTTTGAATGGTTTTGCTAGTATTTAGTGTAGAATTATGTTATATTTCATAATGCAAATATATGTCCATGTTATGGAGTAAATAGTTGTGTTAATAAAGGAAATCAAATTGTAGTAATTTTTTAAAGTGTGTATGTTCTAGTAAGTATTACTACGGATTTCAATATTTACTCCAAGAAGGAAATATATTTTTTGATCATTACAATAAATTAATTAAGAAAATATTATATATAATATGTTTTAAACTACAAGTTTATTCTTTAAATAGGATTTTAAAATAAAATCTTTCCTAGGCGTGCGTTTTCTAGGTTCCAATGGCCAAGGGTACTTAGGAAATACCGGCTGGGAGGGGTTTTACAAGGGTTTTTTTTTTTTACCCAGCCATTCTCCTTGGGTGCTCCGATTCTATTTGTGAAAAAGAAAGATGGGTCGCTATGGATGTGCATAGATTACAGAGATTGATAAAATGACAGTGAAGAATAAGTACCGTTATCTCGCATAGATGATTTATTTGATCAGCAAAAGGAGCAGCAGTGTTTTCAAAGATTGATCTGGGTTGGTTATCACTCAAGTAAGAGTTACAGAGCAAGATATTGCCAAGACTTGGGCCCACCTGTCTCAAAGAAGGTGTGTCGTAGATCCCAGTAAGGTAAAAGGCAATCCTAGAGTGGCAAAGGCTGAAGATAGTGAAAGAGGTTAGAAGTTTCTTGGGCCTTATAGGTTATTGCAGGCCAGTTTTGTAGCAGGATTTGCCAATTGGCTAAGCCGTTTACAGCTTACCAACAGGACTCACCACAGCTCCTATTCTGGTGTACCACAGGAAGGTGTAGACTATGATATTTATACAGAGTCTCACTTCAAGGACTTGGTGCTATGTTGATACAGTTGGATAGGGTAATAGCTTATGCTTCCGACAGTTGAAAGAGTATGAGACAAGATACCCTACGCATGATTTAGAGTAGCAGCTGTAGTTTTGCATTAAGATATGGAGGCATTACTTGTATGGGGCAAAGAGTAATATATACCGATCAAAAAAGTTTTAAGTATTTCTCACCCAAAAAGAGTTGAATATGAGACAAAGGATATGGTTGGAGCTAATAAAAGATTATGATTATGAAATCAAGTATAACCTAGAAAAGCTAATGTGGTAGTTGATGCCTTGAGTAGAAAAGTCTCTTTGTCTCAGCTCACAGTGCAGAAAGAACCGTTGGGAAGAATTTCTAAGGAACAGATAGAGATGGTACCAGGAAGAATTGCCAGGTTAGAAATTCAATCTACTTTACTGGAAGAAATAAAGAAAGCAAGCTGTTCGACGAGTGGTGTCAGGAAATAGTCGACAAGGTTGGAAGCCAAGATATCAGAGTATCAGATTTCAGCTAGTGTTCTCAGTTTTATGAGCCGTATAGTATCCTAGAATGTTGAGCTAAGAAAAAGGATTCTTGTGGAGGCTCATGATAACACCATAATGCACATTCTGGAGGAACCAAAATGTATCAAGATTTAAAGAAGAGTTATTGGTGGCCAGTTATGAAGAAAATATCGGAGAGTACGTAGCAAGATGTCTGGTTTGTCAACAGGTTAAAGTAGAGCACTGGAGACCATTAGGACTGCTTCAGCCACTAGCATTCTGAATGAAAAAGAGAAAGTATATAATGGATTTCATTACAAGCTTCAACAGTTCAAAGGGTTATAATGCGCTATGGGTGATAGTGACAAATTAACCAAATATCGCATTTTCTTCTAGTAAAATACAGTACCACCTCAGATCAGTTGGCCCAGATCTACATCAGAGAGATAGTTAGATTACATGGGGTGCCCAAGACAATAGTATCAAATAGAGATTCTAGATTGTTTTCAACTTTCTGGACTAGTCTATAGAGAAACTGGGGACCAGGTTAGCATTTAGTATAGCTTACCACCCACAGACAGATGGCCTAACAATATAAACCAATTAGTGCTTGAAGACATGCTGAGAGTGTTGTATGGATATAAAATGACCTGGCATGAGATGCTACCATGATACAGTTTGCTTATAAAACAGTTATCAGTCTACAATTAAAATGGCTCCTTATGAATCTTATATGGTAGGCTATGTAGATCCCCCAGCACTAGGATGAGGTAGGAGAGGAAGATGCTTGAATGCAGCTCTTGGACCGGGATAACTTAGAAAATGATGGAAGATATTAAGTTGATCAGAATAGAGTGAAACAAGCTCAAGACAGACAAAAGAGCTATGTGGGTTTTAAGAGAAAGGATAAGAATTTGAAGTGGGTGATAAAAGTGTTTGTTAATATTTCCCCCTACAAGCGGGTAATGCGGTTTGGTGGAAAGGAAAACTTGCCCCTAGACACATTAGGCCCTTTGAAGTATTGCAACAAGTAGGAAAAGTAGCGTACAGTTAGCACTACCACCAAATATGGATATAGTGCACAATGTTTTCATGTATCAATGCTTCGAAGGTATTTCAGCAATCCCTCCCATATATTGAAAGAAGAAGAGTGGAATTGGAGGAGAATCTTGTTATGAGGAGCGCCTAGTTTAGATACTGGACATAAAAGGTAAAGAGACGAAAAAGAGTATTCCACTAGTAAAAGTTCTATGGGGATCACAGTAGAAGAGCTACATGGGAATGGAGCAAGATGTATGCAACCGCTATCCTAAATTTCAGTTGAATTTCGAGGACGAAATTCTTTTTTTTTGGGGGGGGGGGGGGGGGGGGGGGGGTGGGGGGGGGAATTGTAAACACCATATCAAGGTAAGTAATTTTATTTATGCCCTAATACCCTTAGTTGGATTTCTTTGATGTTACTTAGACAAATGTGAAGAAAATTCCTTAAAACTTCATTAGGGGTAAAATGGTCTTTTCACTATATTAGTGAAAAGTGGGAAGTGAAAGGAAGCAAAATAATGTGAAGAGAGAATAAAATGAGGGTATTTTGGTAATGACTAAAGCATATAGATAGAATTTCATAGAAAGTGCAGGGCAAAATGGGAAGACATGGATATAAATTAGATGTAAGGTTTCATTAGAAGAAACCCTAGCCATATTTCAGCCCTTGTACACGCCACCCTCACCCATTTTCTCTCAACTTTCTCTCACTAAATTTCAAAGGGAACTCATAGGATTTGGCTTGGATTTTTATAGATTTTCAATCCTAAAGCATCCAAAGGTAAGATTCTAGCACAAGGTGTGTGATTAACTTTTAAGTTTTAAATTCTTATGGTTTTTATTGATATCGGTCCAAGAGGAAGAGACTTTTAGCAAAAGGAAGTTATATATACATTCAAGGTAAGGAACCCCAATTTAGCCTTGATTTGAGCAAGACATTGTGTAGTATGATTCTTGCATGTTTTATGTGATTGTATGTCAGAATTGTTGGCTGTTTGATGTTGAATGATGTGTAATTTCCAGCCATGAGAGTAGTGTATGGTTATGTGATGATTTGGTGAATTATGGAGAATTAGTGTTGAAATGTTTTAAGTGTTGAGAATGTTGAAAATGGAAGGTTTGATGCTATAATAGTGAGTTTTGCTCACATTTTGGTGGAATGAGAAAGATGTGGAAGTGTAGCCAACTTAGTAGTTGTATGTGCATATGAAATGTTTGATGAAAATCTAAAGAGAAAATACATGCATGAGTTGGCTAAACCCTAATGAAGAAAGGGTTAGAGAAAGGTAAGAATTGAAGTAGGAAGATTATGTTTGGGCTTAACCAAGTGTAAATGTTAGTATTCAAGAGTGCATATTGTTATGCAAAATTTAATATATCACTTGGTCATGTTAGTTCCATGAGAAAAATGGCCCTTAGTGCTTGGTTCTAGTTACTTGAACCTTTACTACTTCTTGAATAACACATGAAAGTGTTAGAGAAGAATTGCATGTTAAAGTGTTACTTTGATATGGCACTTGAGATAGTAGAGAATGGTAGAATATGTCATGACATGCCACTATGCCATAATGAATTTGCAAGTTTGTATATGTGAACTTGGAAAACATATTAAAGAATGAGTTTGATCATGCACATATATTGTGCACATGATTATATATCTAGCCTTGATTTAGTAAATGAGAATATGAAAGAATATGTTAGTAAAGATTGAGAAAGAAAGAAAAGAAAATGGCTAGTAATTTTCTTTTAAGCTAACATGCAAGTATGTATATTTTCTCATTTACTAAAGAATGCAAGTGTAGAATTTCCATAGCTTGGAAATTCATGTTGAAATGTGTATAGTATCTCTTTCTATTCTCTTTCTATAGCATACTATGTTATAAGGTTTTTGCGATGGGGAACCCGTGAGTGACAGAGATGCCCACATACACACCGCCACGAGCGAGTGGCCACAGCAGAGAGATACAGTATTTGTACCATCCGTCAGTAGTGTATGTGGATGAGAACTGTACCCAGCAGAGCATACCTACATGGACGCCGCCACGAGTGAGCGACCACAGCAAAGAGATACAGTATTTTACAGTTTGTCAACAGTGCATGTAGATGAGGACTGTAGCCACTCACATGGCCTGGGTTCCAAATCCATGCATCAACCTAGTCCAATCGGCAAACCAAAATAGAAGAAAGAAAAGAAAGAGAAACAGAGAAGAAAAGAAAGAGATACAACATAAGAGACATATAACAGAAAAGAAAAGAAAGTTCTTTTCTTAGGAAAGTTTGTTATTCTGCATATGTATTATGCTACTTACGTGATTCAGTATTTCTTATGTGCTAGACGATGTAAGTTTTATTCATTGTCTTTGCACTTTGATAAGTAGGAAATCAGAGTATCAGAAAAGAATACAGAATATCATAAAGGAATGAAGAATATTAGCAAGGATAAAAGTGAGAAAAGGAAAATCAAAACATTAGTAACGGAGGAAGAACAGTCATGCAGTACGGTTTACTTAGTGAGCAATTAGTGCTCACTCCGTTATTTTACTATTTTGCAAGTATTAGATGATTTACGATCGGGTGGGACGTCAAGAAGCGGAGGAGTTTGGCGGCATTGTCCAAGACTACCTTGTACTATCAGTTATTTTGTATATATGTTTATATTAATTAAAATTAGGGGTGAGCGGTTCTGGGTACCCTGCATTTTTCGGGGGAACCGGAACCGGAACTACACAGTGTAGGTTCCCAAAAACAGGAACCAGACCCGAAACCGTACCGTCCAGGTTCTTAAATTCAAGGAACCAGAACCTAAAATGTAGGTTCCGGTTCCCTTCCTGGGTATCTTGTAAAAAATCAATTACCCCCCTATTAGTTTAAAAAATGACAAAAATACCTTAAAAGTTTACAAATACACCCCTAACAAATTTTGATTATTCATTCATTTGTGTCCAATGTAACTCATAAATCCTCTAATCTCTAGGTAACACTTGAATTCAATAAATTCATCACAATTCACATAAAACTTCTCAATCAAAACCAAGGCACAAACAATTATTCATTTGTAAATTATTAATTTAATGTTATAAATTGTTAATGTTTATAATGTAATATAATAATATTGTAATTAATTAAGTAATTATGTAATTATAATATAATGTTATAATTAATTAAATTTCTAATTATTTAATTAAATATTGCACTAATGTTTATAATGTAATATTATAATTAATTAAGTAATCGTACTATAAATTTATAATGTAATGTTACAATTAATTAGATTTTTTAGCCATTTAATTAAGTAATATACTAATGACTAATGTAGTAAATTAATAATGTTTATAATGTAATGATATAAATTTATAACTAATTAAGTAATCATTTAACTATGTAATGCTATAATTAATTAAGTGATCATATATAATGTAATGTAATAATGTTCTAATTAATTACGTAATAATTTAATTAAGTAATAATTTATTTATAATGTAATTGTAAACCCCACCAATACGTCCAAGGGTAAAATAGTCTTTTCCTTTTTATGTGCTAAGTTAACTACCATGCATATGCCTTAGGGGTAAAGTGGTAAAAGAATGATGATATTTTTGTTGGCTTGACAAGATAAAGATGATGAAGGATTAAGGAGTAAGTAAAAGATAATTGTTAAGGGCAAAAAAGGGAAATAATGTTATAGGACATTAAATGCAAAAGACAAATGTCACATGAATAATTCTTTAGCAAAAACAAAAGAAAAGAAGAAAAGAAGATATTAGATGGTATGGGTCGGCCAACATATGCTTTCTACCACTTTTCTTTATCTTCTTTAAGTTTTCTACAATCTTCCATAATTTTCTTCACTACTCCATTAAAATTTCAAGTCTCTTAGTTGCAATCTCTCAAGTGTCTTATATTTCTTCCTTTACTAAGGATATTAGGAGGAAAAGGGTCAATTGGAGATAAGGAGGAGGAAATTTGCAAAGGAGTGTGGTTTCTTGACATAAGGTAAGGGAAACCTCCCTTTAATAGGAAATAAGAATTAGGTTTCTAGGTTTAGTATTAGGGAACCTTAATTCTTGTCACACAATAGCAATTCAGCTTGGTTTAATGCTATAATTGATGGATTTATATGTGAATTGTAAAAACATTGAAGTTTGATGACAATCAAGGGAAGTAGTTATGACATGAGTTTTTTTTAACATATTACAAAGGAGGTTATTATTGATCATTTAACATGTTTTCACAGGGGAGAATGGTTAGGAAAGGTTAGAGAGTAAGTGGAGGTAAATAGGTAAGGAAAAGCCTTAAAATAGGCATGCTACCATGGTTGCCCTGTCACAACCGTGACCTTCTGAGTGATTTTTGGGCATCTTACCGATTGAACTGGGTTGAGACCCAACATAAAAGTTGTAGCCCTGTCTCTAAGCTTTAAAACGATACCAAGATCATATCAATCCGATGTGTATAACTCAAGTTATGCCTTCTTGAACCTGACCTGTGCAGAATGACTATTTCAAAAGTGCTTCTAATGTCTTAATTTATTTTTAGCCTAATAATCTAGGATTGATTCCAAGTATGGAAATGATGTTTAAAGGGTTTTGAAGTATGTTTGAATTAGTGATCTTTATGATTATTTAATGATTGTATGAGCATATATAGTTGATGTAATGAATGACCATGGAGGTTATGTGTAATATGTTATGTATTACCTAATTATGAGCTTGTGTATGTATAAACAAGCCTAGGTATGATATGTTCTATGAATTTGTTATGCATCCACAAAATGGTCATGATGAAATGATATGTTCATATATGGAAAGTGTATGTTTTTTTTTAAGAATGAAGCATGTCAAGCATATTAATGATGAAAAAAAGGGGGACTTGATCCCAAGTTTGAGCAAAATACTTCCAAGGTACATAGACATGCATTTTTGTGAAGGAAAATTATTTGTAAATTTTATGGAAGATGTTGGCATGTTATGGGGAACCTGAGCTCACTCATGCACATGTCTAGACCAAAAGAAATGAACAGTCCATAGCGTGCATGACCATGGGGACTGTGTTATAAGTTAAGGCTAGCTCATTGGCCAAAGGTTCCGTGATCCATGCCTCTGCTTAGTCCGATCGGTAGACAGTAAAAGGTTTTTAAAGAAAAATGTATTTATACATGCATGACATTGATATACATTATTCATGAACATTAAAGGAAAGCATAGCATTAATTATATTATGCCTTATGATATGGATTGAATATGCAATGTTATATTACTTTTATGTTATTAATGTTTGGTTCATGTACAAGTAAATAAGATGCTTCCTAAGTTTAAGAATGTTACATAGGGTTAACTGATCGATACCCTTATTGAGTGATTAGCACTCGTTTCTCTAGTTTCCATGTTTTGCAGCTAATGCTTAAAGCGGTAACGGCGAGCGGCGGTCAAGGAGGCTTGGGGCATGCATGTTTTTGTTCTAACTAAACTTATGATGTTATATAAATGATGTTGCTTTTGAATTTAATGTATATAGTTTAATGTTTATAATCTAAGTTTTATGAAATAGTAAATATGTTTTGCTTATAAATGATGGGAGATATTTTATATTTGCTTCCGCTAATAAAACAATTGATGTTGTTGTTTTCTTTAAGTTGTTTTCTTTAAACCATATTTTTCCTATATAGTCATATTTTGACAGGTTGATTAAGAAAGTAATGTAAATGAGAGGAGAAGTTTTATTTATTTATTTTCATATAGTACATGTTTGTAACCAGGATTTACGTTTTAAACTACACAACCTTCCAGGCTTGAATTCTCTAACTTTCCATCCTAATGGAATACTTAGAGGGTACTCGGCTGGAGGGGGTGTTGCAGTTGGTATCAGAACACAGTTCGGGTACTTAAGAAATGTTTTCTATTTTATGGAACTAGATTGTTATTTTATGAAGTTTTTAGTATATCCCTCATGCTACATTGACACGCCCTCACAAGTTAATTGCTGTAAGTTTTTCCATTACTTGTTTAAGTTTAAGTTGATGAACTAACGAAGTTTGTTCATTTCTTTTGACCCTATAAGTGTTAGGATGAGTTGAGAAACTAGATCCAAGCTAGGTAAGCGGACTCTAACTCCACCTATAGGTACCAATCCAAATGTTATAACAGGATTGGATGTTTCCACAATGGGAGATATGATCCAGGCGGCAATAAGGGAGGCCTTAGGTAATCAAAATATGATTGTACCACCTCTAAATCAGGGTGCAGGGCCTAGCTCATCAACGCCCACAACTTCTCAAGCACAATTGGAACCTATTTATGGGCTCCCAACCAAGCACCAGCCACCTGAATTCAGTGGCACTACTAATCCAATAGCAGCTGAGGAATGGATCAAAGTAGTAAAGAGGGCAATGTCGTTGTTTATGATGATAGATCAGGAAAAGATTCAATATGCCACCTATTTGCAATGGGGTATGCCAGAATTTGGTGGGAATTAATGGAACGGGCTCACAATATTGCTAATCTTACTTTGGGTGATTTTAAAAGGTTGTTTGATACAGAGTATAGGAGGACATATATGTTGTTTGTTAAGACTCAAGAGTTTATGAATCTGCAGCAAGTGAGTAAGACAGTTAGAGAGTATTCTACTCTATTCAACTCATTAGCTCGATTTGCTCTTGTTATGGTTGGTAATCCTCTGGCGAGAATGGAAAGATTTGTAAATGGGTTACACCCCGAGATAGCTCGAGATGTTATGGCGAGTGCTCAGCCTCCACAGACATATAGTGAAGCCTTGAATCGAGCACTGTAGGCAGAAGTGTATGTCAATAGAATTGTTCAGCAGTCCAAACCAATGGTTGTAGCAAATAATCATCTTTCAAAGCCACAAAAGAGTAGTGATGAAGCCCTCTCCCTTGCCAAAGACAGTAAGAACAAGAAGAACTTTCAGCTTCAGGTAAATAAGAAGAATTGGAAGGGTAAAAGGAAACAACAGAAGAAGAATAATCTCCCTTATTGTCAGAAATGTGGCAAGCAGCATAAAAGGGAATGTCTAATGGGGAAAAAAATGTGTGTTTCAAGTGCAAACAACTAGGGCATTTGGCAAGAGATTGTCGAAATCCTCGTCCCCCGGTAACTCGGACAATTGGAGGAGCTTATGCTAGAGTATTCATTGTCTCCCAAAGCCAGGCAGAAGCCAATCCATCAGTATTCAATGGTCAATTATATTTCCACTTAGTCCCATTATATGCTTTAATTGACTCAAGAGCTACTGACTCCTTTATTTCCAACGGAGTTGTTGAAAGATTAGGATTAAAGCCTAATAAAGTGGAACTAGTCTTAACGATAGAGTTGCCAGATGGGAAAAATGTAGTAACTAGTGAGGTTCTTTCTCGGGAAACAATAGTTATTCATGGACGAGAGTTAGAAATTGACTTGATTATTTTTTATATGCCCGATTTTGATGTTATCCTAGGCATGGATTTCTCGGGTAGGTATGGAGCAAAGATAAACTTGTTAGTAAATGGTCCCGTATACGCAGCGGAAACAAAAATATAATTCAGGGAGATCGTTTACATGAGCCAAGATCAAGGGTATAATTTTATAATTCATATTAAAATAAAATCTGCAGAAAATAAATCTGAGTCTAAAGAAAACAAACGCACGTTGCAGGCTCCTCCAAATTTGTCAATGAATGTTTTGCTACCAATCCAAGTGTAGGATCGAACCCACGTAGTCCACACGAAGACAATCTCAAAAGAACAAAAGAGGGATTTGCTAGATCCTCTTTGGCTTCAAGATTAAGAAGAAAGCAAATCAATTGAACTGATTTTAGGCCAAAAAGTGTTACTGCCGTGGGAGTGAAAAAGAGAGGGGCTGTGTGTTTTTCAAAGAAAAATTCTATATCATTTAATTAACACATTTTTCTTTTTATAGTACATCAATTTGCCCTAATCCCATATGGAATAGGCTTGGGCTCCAACCCAAACACCCCATGTTGCCAAACACTCCCAATTTGATATTTTATTTTTCCATCATTATCTCAATTAAAATCAATTAATATATATTTAAATATATATTAACATTTAACAATAATGATAATATATGTAAATATGTGCGAACACACATTTAAACGTAATTTCACTTATTTAATTATTCTAACAAATTAAATAAAGGCTACGACCTCAGCAAATTTAATTACACTGTAAAATTACCAAAATACCCTTTTACCTTAAAAGATGAAAACACCCTTCTTTCTTCTTGGATCTTAAATTATCTTCTATGTGTGTGACCCATAGGCTCCTCATCATGTCGGCAGTGTGTAGTATCGCGATTAACGCCAATTAATCGTCTCACTAATACACAAACCAAGATTGGCCCCTAGCAAGGCATCATGGCCACCCGATAGATTCAGATTTGGCAAAGTAGCTACCTGTCAACGATATGGTTACCGTGCAATTTGATCCTTTCATCATACGTTATCTCGATGAAACGAAGGCATAGAAATAGTGTCAACCTTCGGTTACTCTCAATATTATGTATTCAGTTTCTAGACCAATGACTCGTATTATAAACTGGATAGAGCAACAACTCAATCCCACCGTGGCCACAGTTTTAATGTCATTGCCATATACTGAATTGTGCCGTGAGATAAGTTCTCCCGTACCCGAGAGTGATGATTCCTCTGTCAATCCACCATAATCTTGATACACTCCTTGATGCAGCCAATCACCACCGTATTGACAGCTCTGAAAAGAATTGCGTTAGGCTAGTGTCAAACTACACCAATCGGTGTATAAGGCGCTCTGGTGATCTCAAGTCTAAGGATCACATGCACCACCATTCGTTAGAGGATTTGTTCCATAGACACTAGGGTTACCATCTATATGGAATCCTCTGGTGGGTCAGTCCAGTGAACTTGCTGCGGTGTAATCGCCTACAGCAAGCAACCATGTGTTGCACCAGGTTGTCACCAAACAACCTTGACAAGTGAGATCAGTCAATGCCTTTCGACAGAGTCGTTCAACACTATGATAACCTTACCGTATTATCTGTGCCCTTACTTTAGAATAATACTAGGGCTACGGACGTTTCTAGAATGGCCACCATATGTGCTCATAAGGTTCTCACTATAAAGATTTGAAACATTTGATACCCTCATCGCGGTTCTACCATTCTAAGGACATATATCAATACATATTGTAATAATAATTATTTACGCGATATAGTGTAAAATGCTTTTTATTGATTAATGAACATTATTACAAAGAGTCAATTCCACAATAATTGATTGGCTCTAGGGCCCTACTCCAACAAAACTGTCTCAAGAAAAGGGTTAGATTTAATTTAGATAATGGGGATAAGTTTAATTTTGGAGAGGGTCGCGTACTTAGCGGTATGATAAGTGCCATCAAAGCGAGGAAAATGTTGAGAAAAGGATGTATAGGGTATATGGCTCATGTAGTGAATAAGGCGAAGACTCCAAGCCCTAATGTGTATAATGTGCCTGTAGTTCAGGAATTTACGGATGTATTTCCAGATGAATTACCAGGTTTGCCTCTAGAAAGGGAAGTAGAATGTTGTATAGAGTTAGATCCAAGTACCGCACCAATTTCAAAAGCTCCATATAGAATGGCTCCAGTAGAACTCCAAGAGTTAAAGAAGCAACTTCAGGAGTTATTAGATAAAGGTTTTATCAGACCAAGTCATTCACCATGGGATGCTCCAATTTTGTTTGTTAAGAAAAAGGATGGATCCCTTCGGATGTGCATAGATTATCGGGACCTGAATAAGGTGACAGTGAAGAATAAATATCCATTGCCTCGTATCGATGACTTATTTGATAAGCTAAAAGGTGCTTCAGTGTTCTTTAAAATTGATTTGAGGCCAGGCTACCATCAAGTCAAAATTGCAAAGAATGACATTTAGAAAACTACCTTCCGAACTAGGTATGGACATTATAAGTTTGTTGTGAAGCTGTTTGGCTTGACCAATGCACTAGTAGTATTTATGGACTTGATGAATAGGGTTTTCCATGACTGCCTAGATAAGTTTCTTGTGGTGTTTATAGATGATATCCTGGTCTACTCTAAAACAAATGAAGAATATGAACATCATTTGAGATTTGTATTGCAAAGATTAAGAGAGAAGCAATTGTATGCCAAGTTCTCCAAATTTGAGTTTCAGTTGGATCGGGTAATGTTTCTTAGTCATGTGGTTTCCAAGGAAGGCATATCAATGGATCCTGGTAAGGTAGAGGCAGTACTTGAATGGAAAAGGCCAACAACAGTGAAAGAGGTAAGAAGTTTTCTAGGCTTGGCTGGGTATTACAGAAAATTTGTGCAAGGGTTTGCTAAACTTGCTCGTCCACTCATTGAACTTTCCAAGAATGAGACTCCATTTTAGTGGACAGATTTATGTGAACAGAGTTTCCAGGAGTTAAAGAGGAGATTGAACACAGCTCCCATTTTAACTTTGCCTGAGGAGGATGTTGATTACGACATTTATACCGATGCTTCACATAATGGTCTTGGGGCAGTATTGATGCAGAATGAGAAGGTAATAACCTATGCCTCTAGACAGTTGAAAGATTATTAACTAAGGTACCTTACACATGATTTAGAATTGGCAGTAGTAGTGTTTGCCTTAAAAATCTGGCGTCATTACCTATATGGCATCAAGAGTAATATTTACACAGACCACAAGAGTTTAAAGTATTTCTTCACTCAAAAAGAGTTGAATATGAGGCAGAGAAGATGGTTAGAGTTAGTCAAAGACTATGATTGTGAAATCAAGTACCATCTGAGGAAAGCTAATGTAGTAACAGATGTCTTAAGCCGAAAAGTTCCTTTATTCCGGATCACAGTACAAAAAGAGTTGCAACGAGAAATTCTTAGGGAGAAAATTGAGGTTGTAATTGGAGGATGTGCTAGATTGGAAATCAAATCTGCTTTAATGGAGGAGATCAAAGAAAAACAAGTAGTTGATGATTCTTGTAAGGAAATCTACAGGCGAGTAAATAAGGGCAAAGAGACAAATTTTAGAGTAGTGAATGGTATTCTGAAATTTCGAGATAGGTTTTGTGTTCCTCAAGATGTAAAGTTGAAGAGTAAAATTCTTAAAGAAGCACATGATACACTTTATACAGCCCATCTTGGGAGTGATTTAAAGAAAAGCTACTAATGGTCAGGTATGAAGGAAGATATTAGTGATTATGTGGCTAAATGTTTGATTTGTCAGCAGGTTAAAGCTGAACACCAACGACCATCAGGATTACTATAGCCTCTTAGTATTCCTGAATGGAAATGGGAAGACATATCTATGGATTTTATTGTTGGCCTCCCAAGAGTACAAAAAAGGTATAATGCGCTATGGGCGATTGTGGATAGACTTACTAAGTCAGCGCACTTCATACTAGGGAAGGATATAACTATTTCAGATCAGTTGGGTCAAATTTATGTAAAAGAAATTATGAGGTTGCATGGTGTGCCCAAGACAATAGTGTCAGATAGAGATTCAAGATTTGTTTATGCCTTCTAGCATGGGTTCCAAACGGCGCTAAGTACAAAGCTAGCTTTTAGTATGATTATCATCCCCAAATAAATGGCCAAACTAAGAGAACCAATCAGGTGATTAAAGATATGTTACAGGCCAATTGTATGGATCATAAAGCAAATTAGAGTGATATAATTCCATTAATGGAATTTGCCTATAATAACTGTTATAAGGCTACTATCTAGATGGCACCATATGAAGCTCTACATGGGAGAAAGTGTAGATCACCTTTGTATTGGGATGAAGTAGGAGAGAATGAGTCTTTGGTTCAAGTCTTAGGACTAGAGATGACTCAAAAGATGATTGAAGATATCAGGTTAATCAGAGAGAGAAAGAAACAAGCCTAGGATCGCCGAAAGAGCTATGCAAACTTGAAGAGAAAGGAAGTGGAATTTCAAGTAGGGGACAAAGTGTTTGTTAAGGTTGCCCCATACAAACATGTTATGAGATTTGGTAGAAAAGGAAAGCTTGCTCCATGATACATTGGTCCTTTTGAAGTACTAGAAAGGATTGGAAAAGTAGGTTATAGACTTGCATTACCACCGAGCATGGAACAAGTGCATAATGTTTTTCATGCGTCATTGTTGCGCAAGTACATAAATGATCCTTCTCATGTATTACAAGCCGAGGAAGTAAAATTGAAGAAGAATTTGATTTATGAGGAGCATCCAGTACAAATATTAGATAGAAAGTTAAAGAGCTTTGGAATAAAATTATTCTACTCGTCAAAGTTCTTTGGAGAAATCACAAGGTTGTGGAAGCTACTTGGGAAGTGGAGCAAGACATGAAGACTGCTACCCAGATTTATTTGCTTAATTTCAAGGACGAAATTCCTATAAGGAGGGGAGAAATGTAAACCCCACCAATACGTGCAAGGGTAAAATAGTCTTTTCATTTTTATGTGCTAAGTTAACTACCATGCACATGCCTGGGGGGTAAAGTGGTAAAAGAATAATGATATTTTGTTAGCTTGACAAGATAAAGATGATGAAGGATTAAGGAGTAATTAAAAGTAAATTATTAAGGGCAAAAAGGGAAATAATATTATAAGTCATTAAATGCAAAAGACAAATGAGTGAAATTTTTGCCAAAAAAAAAAAAAAAAAATCTTGATTTTAGTGGGTATGAGTCAGCCAACACATATATTCTTCCACTTTCCATTATCTTCTTCAGTATTTCTACAATATTCCATAATCCTCTTCAATACTTCTCCATTAATTATATTTCCTCCATTAAAATTTCAAGTCTCTTAGTTGCAATCTTTCAAGTGTCTTATATTTCTTCTTGTACTAAGGATATTAAGAGGTAAATTTCAACTCCTTATCTTATATAAATATTATGTATTTCAAGTTATTAAAGTTTTCTTATAATTTATGTTAAGATAAAGAGTCGATTGGAGATAAGGAGGAAATTTGCAAAGAAGTGTGGTTTCTTCACACAAGGTAAGCGAAACCTCCCTTTAATATGAAATAAGAATTAGGTTTCTAGGTTTAATATTAGGGAACCTTAATTCTTGTCACACAAAAGAAATTGAGCTTGGTTTGATGCTATAATTTGCAATTGATGGATTTATATGTGAATTGTAGAAAATTGAAGTTTGATGACAATCAATGGAATTAATTGTGTCATGAGTTTTTAACATATTACAAGGGAGTTTATTATTGATCATTTAACATGTTTTCACAGGGGAGAATGGTTAGGAAATGTTAGGGAGTAAGTGGAGGTAAATAGGTATGGAAAAGCCTTAAAATAGGCATGTTAATTACCATGGTTGCCACTATCAAATCAGTGGCCTTCTGAGTGATTTTTGGGCATCTTACCTATCGAACTGGGTTGAGACCTAAACATAAAAGTTGTAGCTCTTTCTCTTATATTTAAAAGGAGACAAGATCATATCAATCCGATGTGTATAACTCGAGATATACCTTCTTGAATATGACCTGTGCAGAATGACTACCTCAAAAGTGCTTCCAATTTCTTAATTTATTTTTAGCCTAATAATCTATGATTGATTCCAAGTATGGAAATGATGCTTAAAGGGTTTTGAATCATGTTTGAATGAGTGATCTTTGTGATTATTTAATGATTGTCTGAACATATATATTTGATGTAATGAATGATCATGGAGGTTATGTGTAATATGTTATGTATTACCTAAGTATGAGCTTGTGTATGTATAAACAAGCCTAAGTATGATATGTTTCTATCAATTTGTTATGCATCCACAAAATGGTCATGATGAAATAATATGTTCATATACGGAAAGTGTATGTTTTTAAAGAATGAAGCATGTCAAGCATATTAATGATGAAAAAAGGGGGACTTGATCCCAAGTTTGAGCAAAATGTTTCCAAGGTACATAGATATGCATTTTTGTGAAGAAAATGATTTGTAAATTTTACGGAAGCTGTTGGCATGTTATGGGGAACCTGAGCTCACTCATGCATGTGTCTAGACCAAAAGAAATGAACAGTCCATAGCGTGCATGACCATGGGGACTGTTTTATAAGTTAAGGTTAGCTCATTGACCAAAGGTTTCGTAATCCATGCCCCAGCTTAGTCCGATCGGCAGACAATAAATTTTTTTTCAAAGAAAAATGTATTTATACGTGCATGGCATTGATGTGCATTATTCATGAACATTAAAGGAAAGCATTACATGAATTATATTATGCATTATGATATGGATTGACTATGCCATGTTATATAACTTTTATGTTATTAATGTTTGGTTCATGTACAAGTAAATAAGATGCTTCCTAAGTTTAAGAATGTTACATAGGGTTAAATGATCGATACCCTTACTGAGTGATTAGCACTCATTTCCCTAGTTTCCATGTTTTACAGGTAATAGTTAAAGCGGCAACGGCGAGCAACAATCAAGGAGGCTTGGGGCATGCATGTTAACGTTTGTTATAATTAAACTTATGATGTTATACAAAGGATGTTGCTTTTGAATTTAATGTATATAGTTTAATGTCTATAATCTAAGTTTTATGAAATCATAAATATGTTTTGCTTGTAAATGATGGGAGATATTTTATATTTGCTTCCGCTATTAAACAATTGATGTTGTTGTTTTCTTTAAACCATGTTTTTCATATATAGTCATATTTTGACAGGTTGATTAAGAAAGTAATGTAGAGAAGTTTTATTTATTTATTTTCATATAATACATGTTTGTAACCAGGATTTACGTTTTAAACTACACAACCTTCCAGTCGTGAATTCTCTAACTTTCCAGCCTAATGAAATACTTAGAGGGTACTCGGCTGGAGGGGGTGTTACAGTTGGTATCATAGCTTAATGATACTTATGTTACTTGGCCAAGGTCTAAGTCCAAGGTTCAAGTCATAGGAGAGGTGTTTGCAAGGTGGAAAAAAGACCACGAAACGAAGCAAAGTCGTGAGGGTTCGAAAGAGGCGTGGCCAGAATGACCCATAGCGGATAATACCTTGGACGTGTCCGACGCACGGGGAAAGCCCTTGAGCCCAAAGGTGGCGAGATAGAGGATAGCCCCCTGTCATGACATAATGGGGGTGTTTGTTTTAATTTTTAAAATTTAAAGAATTTCACTTTATTACCTATTACCCATATATGTTTGAATCCTTTCATTCTAACCCTTTTTGAATCTTTAGTAATTCTTAAGTGTGCCACGCCACTTTTTCAAAAAAAAAGAAAAAAAAAAAAAGGGAAAAATATTCAAAACAGTTTCAAATTTATTTTCTCAATTGCAAACTTGAGAAGTCATTATAATTAAAGGGGTGTTTGTCACCCCTTTAATTATAATGACTTCTCAAGTTTGCAATTATTTTTTGTTTATAAGCATTTGAAAATTTTAAGCAATTACGTTTTTGGTTAAAATACTTATAAGTGACTGATAAGTAGTTGACGTGTTTAGTAAAATGTGGCTTATAAGTACATTTTATTATAAAATGACTAAAAAGGGTACCACATTAAACAATGGTATACTATGAAATTTTAAAATTAAACAAGGATAATGTGATAATATATTTGGTCAAACTAGCTTATAAGCAGAAAAAAAAATTTCTTATAAACTCAAAAAAGTTATAAACAAATATATCAGTTTAATTTTAAAGCTTATAAACAAGAAACTTACAGAAACACCCAATCAATTTCCTCAACAATGGAGTGGTGACAACTGTGAAAGTGTGAGCAGAAAGGAAATAATCCTAAAATAATATTGAAGATGCCAAAACCATATCAGCACAATCCTTCCTCAACCGATCCAAAAGTCATGACTGCTGAAATGCTCAATTTCAATTTCTCAACAAAAACATAAATCTCTGCCTCTCATCATAATCAAAAACAAATAAAATGATTAATTCTCTTCTTCTCTCCGCTCCCTTATCTTCCTTTCACCGACCTCCCAATCCCAAGAACCTAACACTAACACTTCCTGCCAAACCCACCTCACTACTCTTCTTCCCAATCTCCACAAAACCCTTCAGTTCTTCAAACTTCCCCCAATTTCTCATTCGCGCTTCCACAAGAGACACCAACACTTATGCCTCTAAAGAAGAAGATGGTGAGGGTGAGGTTCTGGTGGGCGAGGACTCTGCCGCCTTCGATTTGGGGAAGCAGAAGATATCTTCTTGGATTTATTTCAGCGCAATTTTAGGAGTTGTTCTGTTTGTTCTTCAGGTTGCTTGGATTGATAACTCTACTGGTTTCGGGAAAGCCTTTGTTGATTATGTTTCTACACTTTCAGAGAGTCATGAGGTATTTCTTTTAATCAAATTCACTGTTGTTTAGGTGTTTCAATATCAAAATATTCAGATTGGGGATCTATTTTTCTATTGTTTTATTTGGTAGCAATTACTCAATTATAGAAGAAAAAGCACGAATATGTCAGATTGGACTGTTTTATTTGATTTTTATTTTTTTTAAGCATTTGTTTGAGAGGCTCTACGTTACTGAATTGGTGTTTGATTAAAGGCAGACTTATGCTTCTACTGCAGGTTGTGATGTTGATGCTCATTATCATTTTTGCCACTGTCCACAGTGGCTTGGCTAGTCTCCGAGACGAGGGTGAGAAACTTATCGGTGAGCGTGCATTTCGGGTTATATTCGCGGGGTTATCACTTCCGTTAGCTGTTAGCACTGTGGTGAGTTGTAATTCTTGATTATTTATTGCAGCAGTTACATTTCTAAGTTTGGCTTATTGAGTTTTTCTGTGGTCGTGTTATTAGGTTTACTTCATCAACCACAGATACGATGGATTGCAGTTATGGCAGGTGCAAGGTACCCCTGGCGTCCATCAACTTGTGTGGGTTTCGAATTTTATATCCTTCTTTTTCCTCTATCCTTCGACCTTTAATCTTTTGGAGGTTGCCTCTGTTGACAAACCTAAGATGCATCTTTGGGAAACTGGGATCGTTAGAATCACCAGGCACCCACAGGTATGATATCCACTGTTTCGATTTAAATGTCTGTTATTCAGGGTTGATTGAAGGAAACTTGTTATGTGTATTGTTTGTCAAGGATAATAGAGATATGGCCTATCAATTATTACTTAAACGTCAAGCAATCTAGGCTATTGAAGAATAACCTGAGTTGGATTTCTTCAGCATTGTTAGGATTGGTCTTTTTATTAGAGAGAGAAAATTATGGTGCTGGATAGTGCATCAGATGAGAAATGTTTTATCATGTTTTGTAGTGGTTGAAGGCAGGCTAGTAGAATTACAGAAAAATGATATAAATAAAACCTTTATACTCTCACAGCCATTTGTGCTCTGCAAATACCACAGTATTATATATATGCTAGTTTAGAAAATTGGCCCTTTTCCATTACCTTCTAAATAATGTTGTTTCTGTTTCTTCTCCAGAAAACCATCTTATGGTCTCTCTCCCACAAGTTTGGTTTTTTATTTCTCGCTGAACATTACATTCTAAGCAGTGTATCTTTTCTTTTCAGATGGTTGGGCAGGTGATTTGGTGCCTGGCTCACACTGTTTGGATTGGGAGTTCGGTAGCTGTGGCCACTTCTGTTGGTTTAATTGGACACCATTTATTTGGTGTTTGGAATGGGGATAGGAGGTTAGCTAAAAGATATGGAGAGGCTTTTGAAGTTGTGAAGAGCCGAACCAGTGTCATTCCATTTGCAGCTATCCTCACTGGGCGTCAACTATTGCCAAAAGATTATTACAAGGAATTTATCCGACTTCCATATTTGACCATCACTGCCTTGACACTAGGTGCCTACTTTGTACATCCACTTATGCAGGCGGCCAGTTTCCACCTTCATTGGTAGGTTTCTTGTTCATTCTATTTGTGGCAAATTAAGAATAGATTTTGAAACTGTATGTAATTGGCTTATGAGGGATACATATATGGAAAATGATAAGAGTTACCGAAAGTTACACACCGAATTTGTGCACCAAATGATGTGGCAAAATTCTGACCGTTGATTAATATTAACTTATAATGAATCAACGGTCAAGATTTCGTTATGTCATTCTGTGCACAAATTCGGTGCACACCTTTTGGTAATTGTAACATTACTCTACGTATATATGGACTCAATGAAGCACTTGATCCAAAATGTAATACACGAGTGGAAGACAAATTGTTAACTAGAGACTTTTTGGTGGTGTTGGTTAATAGAATGATTTAAGACGAACGCAATCAAAGAGACATAATATATTACCATCAAACAAAAACATCATTTTGATTATATCTAATTTAGTAGAGTTTGGCGAGAGATATAACCTCTCGGTGGAATTATTCACTTTTATTAGACGTTTAAAACAAATGACTTTTAAAAACTTGAGAGAAGCCTTCATTAATATGTTATCACGCATTTTTGTCTATGTAACAATTTATAAATTACTTCTCTTGAAATAAAAATATAACTTACGCTGGATATTGGTAAACTAAATTTACAGTTAAAATCTGCCTTTCAATATAAGTTCTCGTTGAATTTATGTGAGAGTGTATGATGTTTGGATGGAGAGAATGTGAGGGTAAATGAGAGAGTTGAAGAAATACAATGAGTGAAAATGTCATATTTCTATTAATTGAGTATAAATTCTCCAAGCCAACTATAATTGATATGTAATCCATCTATAGATAGGAACATGGCACCGAAGGGAAAATATTTAGAATTAATTACAAGGCTTTACAGCCGCACGTCAGGCTGTAGGCTACTCGTCACAATGCGTGGCCATTGCAGGGCAGGCTGCGAGCAGCCATCAGGGGGCAACGTGCAACCATGGACAGTGGTTGCGTGTGGCAATGCGCAGCTCAATTCAGCCACAAATTTTTAGGGTTTTCAAAACCTTAATTGAACCAATTACTCACCCATCAACAAATTAAAAACAGTTTTAATCAATTACAAATTAAAAACAGTTTTAAATTGCAAACCCTAAAACATGCAATCTATCAAATCAAATATCATGTTATAAACAATGGATTGTATATATCGAATCCAAACTCTGATACCATTGTTGGGTTTTGCATTGAATAATGCAGGATATATTTAAAAATTTATTCAATAAAAACCCTAATCCCAAAATCAGGATTGATATAATACAACCATTAAAAAACCCTAGTTAATCCATTCAAGGTTAAAATTAATTACTTCGATCGAATTAGGATTCGAACTTTGCAAGATGATTCAAGTTTAGAATCGACCAAATCAATATCCACCAAAAGCAGGACGGGATCACAACGAATCAATTGCTAGATTAATTCGTTTGCCCTAAGTAGAACACGAAATTGAGAGAGAAAATTCTCCCTCAAAGGGGGGTGGCGGCTAGGGTTTTGGGTGGAGTGAATAATGAATAGAAATTGTTAGGACAGGTGCACTAGAGCCAATAATTAGACTCTTATAATATATATTGAATATCAATAAATGCATAAATTATATATCATAGCATTCATTTAATATATATATATATATATATATATATATATATATATATATATATATATATATATATATATATATATATAGTATATATATATATATATATATTATATATATAATATATATATATGTATAATGCCCTATATATATTATTATATATATATAATATATATATAGATATAAAGCCCTTAGAAAGGTTTAATCATGACGAGGACATTAAGTGTTATAAATCTTAATTGTGAGAACCCTATGATCACATATGGTGACCATTCTAGAACTGTTTGTAGCCCTAGTATTAATTTGATCAATGATATAGATTATACGGCAATGCTATCATAGCATTGAATGACCCTACCGAAAGTTGTTAGGATCAGTGCACTAGAGCCAATAATATTAGGACATTTGTAATAATATTATTGAATATCAACAAAGACATAACTTCTATATCATAACAATCATTTATATATGTCTTTAGAAGGGTTGAATCGTGATGAGGGAATTAAGTGTATTAAATCTTAACTATAAGAACCTTATAATCACATATGGTGACCATTCTAGAACTGTTCGTAGCCCCAGTATTAATCTGACTAGGGACATAGATTATATGGTAAGACTATCATAGTGTTGAATGACCCTACTGAAAGGTAGTGACAGTTTTCACATGTCAAGGTTGTTAGGTGATAACTTGTTGCGACGCATGGGTGTTTGTTAATGACAAGTTCACTGGACCGACCCACCAGAGCATTCCACATAAAATGATAACGCTAGTGTCTGTGGAATATATCTTCCAACGGATGGTGGTGCATGTGATCCCTCGACTTGAGATCACCACAACATCCTTTGTAATTATTGTTGTAATTTCACATTGGCCTAATGTAATCATATTTAGGGTTATCAGTATGGTAGTTGTTAGTTATACTGAGAAGTATACTATGACTATGGTGGATCAACAAATGACTCATCACTCTTGGTTACAAGAGAAATTATCTCGCTAAGATATTCAATAAGAAACTATGACTGCAAAATCTGTGGCCACAATGAAATCGAGTCGATACTCAAATCCAATTTATATGGTTGTTGGTTCGACAACCAAATATAAACATATCAAGGTACATTCATTGAAGTTGACACTACTTCTGTACTTCAAACCTTGATGAGATAAATGATGATGAAAAGATTGGAATTGCACGGTAACCATACTGTTGAAAGGTAGCTACTTCTCTAAATCTTTATTTGTTAGGTAATCATGATGTCTTGCTAGAGGTCAATCTTGATTGGTGTATGGAACACTAAGGTGTGTTTGTTTTATTATTTTAAGTAGCATTCTTAAAATATTATTGGTAGGTAGAGTTGGGTGATTATTACGAGGTAGAATTTAAAAATTAAAAAAAAAAACTCCTAGGTTTGCTAATTTAACTTAACACTCCAATATATAATTTTTTTGTAAAATGACAAAAACACCCCCACCACACAAAGTTGCCAGATTCTGGCTACCACCACCAGAATATGGCGTTACAACGCACAACCGGCTAGATCTGGCCAATCGTGCGCCAAGATGGCCTTTTCCAACCAAATCCACCATGGACCTGGCTATGTTTGGTCATCAACGATGGCCAAAGATATGGCCATCGTTGATGGTCAATGATGATCATGTCTTGGCTGTCGTTGAAGACCAGTTACGGCCAAAGATCTGGCTGTCAACGGCTAGATCCAGCCGGTACTGCGCAATTATACTAGATACCTCTACCTTCCGACGGTGGTGGCCGGAATCTGACAAATGCGGGTGGGAGGGGGTGTTTTTGTCAATTTCTAAACTTTTTTTTTTGGGGATATTTAGTTAAATTAATAAACTTAGGGGGTTTAAAAACAGTTGAATAAAATATAATAGTATTTTCAGAATAGGAAAACAAACGTGTATTTTGGATATAGTATTAATAGGATAGGGAAAAATAATTAAACAAACAGACCCTAATTAGTTGATGCTTAATTATAAATCCGGTCATCACCAACATAATAAAGAGCCTAGGGGTCACACACATTAAAAGCAGTTTTATTGAGAATGAAAATGAAGGGTAATTTCGTCTTTTGGACAAAAGAGTTTTTTGGTAATCTTGCTATGCAATTAAATTCGCTAAAGGTAGTTGCAAACATTCTATATTTATATTGAAGTTAATTTAGCAAAGTTGTAATTATATTAATATTAATATAAAACATTAATATTAATATGGATTAAATAAATGAAATAAATATATTTTATATAATTAAATATATTTTATATCCCATTAATTAAATAAGTGGATAAATAAATATTCACATTTATTTATTAGGAATATATATTTAAATTGGAAAATATCCTATTGCAAAATAGGAATATATATTTGATTGGGAAATATCCTATTCCAAAATAGGAATAGAAATATTCCTATTCTTAATGGGGAATATTTTATTCCCCACTATAAAAGAAAAGAAACCGGAGAATTAATCATAATTTCATTATTTTCTCCCAAACCAAACCCTAGCCGCCTATTAGTTTTTGAGAGAGAAATTCTTTCTCTCAATTGTGTGTTCTCTCTTCTTGCACCCAAGGATTCTAGCAAACTTCCTTGCATGTGGATTAGCCTCCCTCCCTTTGTGTGGACTTCTCAGAAGCGATTCCATCTTGAATCGTCTAGCGAAAAGTAAATCAAAGAACCTGAAGGAGCTTCTAAATGCAGGTAATAACAACAAACCTTGTTGTTTTATTTTATAAATGGATTGCATATATCAATCCTGATCGTGGGATTAACAGGTTAAATTGAATAAATTTTTGTTTTATATTTCACATATTATTCAATAAAAACCCTACAAAGGTAGTGACAATTCTCACATGTCAAGGTTGTTAGGTGACAACCTGGTACGACGCATGAGTTCTTATTAATGATAAGTTCACTGGACTGACCCATCAGAAGATTCCATATAGATGGTAACCCCAATGTCTATGGAATATATCCTCTAACGGATGGTGGTGCACGTGATCCTTGGACTTGAGATCACTAGAGCGTCATGTGTAATTATTTGTGTAATTTGACACTAGCTAACATAGTCCTATTTAGGGTCATTAGTACGATAGTCATTGGTTACATCGAGCAATATACTATTGCTATGGTGGATTAACAGAGGATTCATCACTCCTAGGTGCAGGATAAATTATCTTGCTGAGTTATTTAGTTAGGAACTACGACCGCAAAATCTGTGGCCACTGTCAAATTGAGTCGGTGTAATGTCTCACTAGGCCAGTATTCACTGAGTATCCTATAGAGAGAATCCAGAGAATTTGCTAGTTTAAAAAGGGTGTTCGTCTAAAATTTTCATCTTTAATCTAGTTATAACATACTATTACACAAAGATTATTTCTCACATATGTAAATCCACATTAAATTCTTCACTGAGACAGTGTGTGTAATCCTCTGGCCAGCTTGACGTCTCTTGACCACTACAATTTAATACTTGCAAAAATAAGGAAAGCAACGGGGTGAGCTATAAATGCTCAATAAGTAAACCAAATCTAATTATGCTCTTACTCTGTTGTCCCCGTTTTCGTGGTATTGCTTCTAAATTTTTGCTTGCTTTCTCTGTTTATTCTCAGGCATACTACTTAGCAATCTTCCATTTTTCTCAGATCTTTCTAAATCCTTCTAGGGTTGTGTTATTCTTTATCATTTTATTTCTCTTCTATGCTAGATTATAACTTTCTATTTCTTTCTCTACTCAACAAATCACTAAGTTTTCTTGCTATTTGTCATGTTTCTAATTTCTGTTCTTTTCTAGGATGTATCTAATTTCTGTTCTATTCTAGCATGTATCTAATTTCTGTTATGTTCTTTTCTTGTATATCTCTAATTTCTTTTCTATTCTCGTAGGCTTCTATTTTCTTTTCTTCTCTATTCTCATGGGTTTCTATTTTCTTTTCTTCTTTATTCTCATGGGTTTCTATTTTCTTTTCTTCTCTATTCTCATGGGTTTCTATTTTCTTTTCTTCTCTATTCTCATAGGCTTCTATTTTCTTTTTCTTCTCTATTCTCATGGGCTTCTATTTTCTTTTTCTTCTCTATTCTCATGGGCTTCTATTTTCTTTTCTTGGCTAGTCAAACACGCAATAATAAATAAATTGTTTAATCTATGCATAAATGCATAAGATGCAAAACACATGAAATGTCTGATGCATATGCAAATGATCATGTTGGTATTCTTTTTGAAAATTCTTTTCTTTTCTTTCTATAATTCTTTCTGTTTTCTATTTCTTGTTCTATTTTTCTTTCTTTTTTCTTTCTTTATGTTTTATGTTTCTTATTCTATTTTTCTTTCTTTAAGAAATTCTTTCAATTTTCTATTTCTTATTCTATTTTTCTTTCTTTCTAAAATTCTTTCTGTTTTCTTTTCTAGTTTGCCGATCGGACTAGGCTGAGGCATGGATTTGGAACCCTAGCCGTGTGAACGTATTCTGAAATTCTTTCTGGGTATAGTCCTCATCCACATGCACTTTTAGCGGACTGTATAATTTTGTTTTCTATTCTGAGGCCGCTTACTGATGGTGGCGTGCATGTGGGAAACTTCTGCATCTCTGTCGCCACTAGCTAACGCAGTGACTGCTCACAGGTTTCCCATCGCAATAGCCCCTTGAAAACATGCTCTGTAAATCTGCAAAATAACTAGCTAGACATTTCCAATAATTATAAAATTTCTGAAATATATGCTATGCTATGTCATCCATGTTAGAGTAGATGCCCTAGAGCCAATCAATTATTATAGAATTGACTCTTTATAATAATGTTCATTAATCAATAAAAGGCATTTTATTCTATATCGCGTAAATCATTATTATTGCAATATGTATTGATATATGTCCTTAGAATTGTAGAACCGTGACAAGGGTATCAAGTTTTTCAAATCTTGATAGTGAGAACCCTATGAGGACATATGGTGGCCATTCTAGAAACGTCCGTAGCCTTAGTATTATTCTGAAGTAAGGGCACAGATAATACCATAAGGCTATCATAGTGTTGAACGACCCTGTCGAGAGGCGGTGACTGATCTCACTTGTCAAGGTTGTTTAGTGACAACCTGGTGTAACACATGGGTGCTTATTGTAGGAGGACATACCGCAGCAAGTTCACTGGACTGACCCACCAGAGGATTCCATATGGATGGTAACCCTAGTGTCTATGGAACAAATCCTCTAACGAATGGTGGTGCATTTGATCCTTATACTTGAGATCACCAGAGCACCTTATGCACCGATTGGTGCAGTTTGACACTAGCCTAACGCGGTTCTATTCAGAGCTGTCAATATGGTGGTGATTGGCTGCATCAAGGAGTGTATCAAGACTATGGTGGATTGATACAGGATTCATCACTCCTGGGTACGGGAGAAGTTATCTCACAGCGCAATTCAGTATATGACAATGACATTAAAACTATGGCCACAGTGGGATTGAGTTGTTGCTCTATCCGGATTATAATATAGGTCATTAGTCTAGAAACTGAATACATAATATCGAGAGTAATCGAAGGTTGACACTATTTCTATTCCTTCGTCTCGTCGAGATAACGGATGATGAAAGGATCGAATTGTACGGTAACATATCGTTGACAGGTAGCTACTTTGCTGAATTCGAATCTATCGGGTGGCCATGATGCCTTGCTAGAGGCCAATCTTGGTATGTGTATTAGTGAGACGATTAATTGGTGTTAATCGTGATACTATACACTGCCGGTATGATGAGAAGCCTATGGGTCACACACATAGAAGATAATATAAGAGCCAAGAAGAAAGAAGGGTGTTTTCGTCTTTTTAGGCGAAAGGGCATTTTAGTAATTTTACAGTGTAATTAAATTTGCTGAGGTCGTAGCCTTTATTTAATTTATTAGAAAAATTAAATAAGTGAAATTATGTTTAAATATGTGTTCGCATATATTTAAACAAATTATCATTATTGTTAAATGTTAATATATAATGATGAATTAAAATAAATATCTAATTGGGAGTGTTTGGAAACATGGGGTGTTTGGGTTAGAGCTCAAGCCTATTCCATAAGGGAATAGGGTAACTAAAATATGACTATAAAAGAAAAGGTGTGTGTGATTTTTAATGAATGATTCATTCTTTGATTGAGAAAGAAAAACACACAACCCTAAAAACACTCTCTCCCACGCTACATTGCTTATTTTGCTTTGAAATCAAATTCTTTTGATTTTTCTTCTTTGTTCTTAAGGCTAAAGAGGATCTAGCAAATCCCTCTTTAGTTCCTTGCGATTGTCTTCGTGTGGACTTCATCGGCTCGATCCTACACTTAGGTCGGTAGCAAAACACGTTCAGAGATAAAATTGGAGGAGCCTTCAACGTGGGTATGGTTCTTAAACCTTGAACTGATTTTTGTGCAGATTTGATTATTTTTTTTATAAACTGTGATTTTTGTACCCGGATCTTGGTTCTAAGGAACAATCCATGTAGTTTATGTTTTTGTTTTCCGCTGCGTAACTGGGTCATTCACTAACAGTAATAAGCTTCTTGGATGAACCCAATTGAGAAGAGCTTATCCACCTCACTTTTGAGAACTGCATAGCGCTGTAGGTCCATTGCTTTTCTTTTTTGGTAAACTGGCCTAATCTCACGATCGATGTTGAGTGCATGGCATATGACTTCGGGGTTGATCCCGATCTTGTTAGCATGTGTCCATGCAAAAACATCGACGTTTTGTCTGAGAAAGCTCGTTAAATTAGTTACGAGCTGGGGGTTGAGATTACTCCCGATTCTCAACATACGAGCTGGCTCATGCTCATCGATCTCTAATAGCATCTCTACTGGCCCACTATGGGAATTCTCTTAAAGATGGAATGCATGGAGAATGGTGCATTTGATACTACAGTATGTATATTCTTATTTTGCAAAAAAAATTCAATCAAACTGAAAAACAAGTATAACTTGTTACCTTAAGTCCTTAGCAACCTTGGAGACTTTTGATTTCAAGAGAATTTAAACAAAAGAGTATCCACACTAAGGTAAAAGAAGAATTAGGCCAATAGAGACATTTAGGGTTCTTAGAAATTTTTTATCTCTATCTTAAAATTGGTATATCATTTTCTTTATATATGTAGCCTTGTAAACAATTCAATAATTGTTTTGGACTTCCTTAACAATTCCATAATTGTTTTGCAGTTGTAAATAACTCCATAATTATTATGAAGTTATTAAACTTCTTTCAACAATAACATTGGATTAACATTTAATCACAATTAACAATTTAACTCTTAAATCCCCAAAGACAGTTTCCCCTTGCCTAGAATCGACCAGCTCGTTGATGCCACTTCTAGGCACGAGCTATTAAGCTTTATGGATGCATATTCGAGATACAACCAGATCTTGATGTACACGCCTGACGAGAAACATACCTCGTTCATCACAAATTGAGGGCTATACTACTATAAGGTCATGCCTTTTGGCCTGAAAAATGCTGGAGCAACTTACCAGCGCCTGGTTTACTGAATGTTTTTCAAAAAAAATCGGGAAAACAATGGAGGTTGATGTTGATGACATGCTAGTCAAGTTTCTTGTCGCTTCATATCACATAGTTTACCTTTTAGAAATGTTCAACATACTCTGAAAAAACAAAATGCAACTTAATCCACTTAAGTGTTCATTGGGGGTAGCCTCGAATAAATTCTTGGGGTATATGGTTAACCATTAGGGAATTGAAGTTAACCCCAAAAAAATCCAAGCTCTCTTAGATATGAGTAGTCCTACAAAACCTAAGCAAGTTAAAAGCTTAAATAGAAGGATAACGACTCGTAATCGTTTCATATCAAGAGTTACAGATCGCTATTTGTCATTCTTCAATGTACTTAGAGCCATAAAAAATTTGAATGAACTTCAAAATGTGAGCGAGCTTTCTAAAGCATGAAATAGGATCTTGGAAAGCCACCTGTTCTGTCCAAGCCACATCCCAAGGAAAATCTTGTTTCTCTACTTGTCCGTTTCTCAACATGCGATCAGTGTAGTTCTTATTCAAGAAGAAAACAAAATTCAATGGCCTGTGTATTACACCAACAAATGGCTATTGGACACCAAAACAGTAAGTAATTGGTCTACCATACGCAGCGAAAAACAAAAATTCAATCGGTAAATCAATTACCTATCTTTGCCTAGATTTGAGTATAGTTTATACTGTTTACATGTTTATANATGCTTACTTAGAGCATCTCCAATTGTGCTCTTTATTTTGAAGAGCATCTTTCATATAAATAAAGAACATCTTCATTAATTTTTAAATATAAAGAACATAATTTTTATTCAAATCCAATAGACTCTTTAAATTTAATGAAGATGCTCTTTATTTTAAGAAAAAGACTTAATGGGAGAGAGAATTAATAAATAAAATGCATAGGAACTTATAGTTTACTAATTAAAATTATGATAGAGAGTGAAATTTGACTCTCTAAATGTGGAGAGTCAAACTCATCCTCTAATTTATATTTTAAAGATAAAGAGTATGTTGGATTTTTGTTTTTATGGATAGACTCTTTATAATAAAGAGTTTGGGTCATATAAAGAGTCATTTGAAGATGTTCTTATGGATTTCGTCACTACCAATAAAATAAAGAGCCTAACGGTCACACACATTAAAAGCAGTTTAAGATGAAAAATGAAATGAAGGGTAGTTTTGTCTTTTGGACGAAAATGGCATTTTGATAATTTTACTATGTGATTAAATTCACTGAGGTGGTTGCCAATATTCAATATTCATATTGAAGTTAATTTTGCAAAATTATAATTATATAATACATTAATATTAATATAAAATATATTTAATTCCTTTATTAAATATATGAATAAATATAATTTTATATTTATTTGGATCATATTGGAAAGCTATTCTGAAATAGGAATAGTGATATTCCTATTCCTAATGAGGGATATTTTATCCCTCGTTATACAAAGAAGAAAATAGGAGAGAAAGGAATTAATTCAATCATAATTCTCACTCCACAAAACCCTAGCCGCCACCCCTTAGAGAGAGAAATAATTTTTCTCTCAATTTTGGTTTTTCTCTTAGGGCAAACAAATTAATCTAGCAATTGATTTGTTTTTTATTCTGTCTTGCTTTTGTGTGGATACTGATTTGCTCGATTCTACTCTTGAATCGTCCTACGAAGTTCAAATCCTAATCCGATTGAAGGGCCATAAACGAAGTTATTGATTTTTAACCTTGTATGTGTTTTATAGTTTGTATTATATCAATCTTGATTTTGGGATTGGGGTTTTCATTGAATAAAATTTTAAATTATTCTGCATTATTCAATGCAAAACCCAACAGTGGTATCAGAGCTTGGATTCAATATATATAATCCATTGTTTATAACATGATCTTTGATTTCTTAGATTGCATATTTTTAGGGTTTGCTATTAATATGTTTTAATTTGCAATTGATTAAAACTGATTTTAATTTTTTTTATGATGAGAATTGATTCAAATAGGGTTTTGAAAAACCCTAAAATTGGTGGCTGAATGTGGGCTACGCGTTGTGTTAGAGTAGCTGCTTTTGAGCCAATACATTATTGCAATATTGACTTTTTGTAAGAATGTTTATAATCAATAAAAGGAATTTTTCTATATCGTGTAATTTGTATTTATTATATGTTGTAGTGTATATCCTTAGAATGGTAGAACCATGACGAGGGTATCGAGTGTTTCAAATCTCGATAGTGAGAACCCTATGATCACATATGGTGGCCATTCTAGAAATGTCCGTAGCCCCAGTATTACTTTGACTAAGGACATAGATAAAACGGTAAGACTATCATAGTATTGAACGACCTTGTCGAAAGGCAATGACTGATCTCACTTATTAAGGTTGTTTGTTGACAACCTGGTGCAACACATGGGTTTTTGCTATAGGCAAGTTCATCGGACAGACCCACCTGAGGATTCTACATAGATGATAACCTCAATGTATGTGGAATAAATCCTCTAACAAATGGTGGTGCATGTGATCCTTAGACTTGAGATTACCGAAGCGCCTTGTGCACCAATTGGTATAGATTAACACTAGCCCAACGTAGTTCTATTCAGGACTATTAGAATGGTAGTGGTTGGCTACATCGAAAAGTGTATCAAGACTATGGTGGACTAACAGAGGATTCATCACTCCCGGGTATGAGAGAAATTATCTCACTAAGCAATTCGATGGATGACAATGACACTAAATCTGTGACCACAATAGGATTGAGTTATAGCTCAATCCAATCTATTTTGGTCATAGGTCCAGTAACCGAATACAAAGAGATCAAGGATATCTGATGTTGACACTATTTATGTACCTCAACCTTAATGAGATAATGAATGATGAAGGGATTTGATTGTACAATAACCATATCGTTGATAGGTAGTTGTTTCACTAAGTTCAAATCTATCAAGTGACCATGATGTCTTGCTAGAGGCTAATCTTGGTTTGTGTGTAGTGAGATGATTAATTGAGTGTTAATCGCAATACTACTCACTGCTGATATGATAAGGAGCCTACAGGTTACACACTTAGAAGATAATTTAAGAATCAATATGTAAAAGGGCTATTTTCGTCTTTTAAGATGAAAAAGTATTTTGGTAATCTCATAGTGCAATTAAATTTGCTGAGGTTATTGCCTTTATTCAATTTTAATATTGAAATTAAAATTGGTGAGATTATATATATTTAAATATATGTATACTCCATGTACTAGAACGAAGTATAGATTCTAGTGGACTCACCAGAAGGGGTAAAACCCACATGGTGTAAATGGGTCTTCAAAAAGAAGACTGACATGGATGGTCACGTGCATATCTATAAGACACAACTGGTTGCTAAATGTTTAAGAAAAAACATGGCATTGACTATGATGGTAACGTCCATTCAGATTATGCTTGTGATTGATGCATATCATGACTATGAGATTTTGAAAATAGATGTCAAAACATCTTTCTTGAATGGAAACCTAGTAGAGGATATGTATATGATAGAACCTGATGGTTTTGTTCTTGAGGGAGAAGCTGGGAAGGTATGCAAGTTGTAGAGGCCCATTTATGGACTCAAGCAAGCTTCAAGGAGCTGGAATATTCATTTTGATGAAGTCATGAGAGAATTTGGATACATCAAGAACGAGATGAACCCTGTTTGTATAAGAAGTTTAGGGGGAGAGCAATAGCATTGCTTGTACTGTATGTCAACAACATACTACTTATTAGGAATGATATAATCAACTTACAGTCAGTAAAGACTTGGTTATCCAAGCGCTTCTCCATGAAAGACTTAGAAGAAGCGGCCTACATTCTTAGCATAAAGATGCGTTGTGATAGATCGTGTAGGTTGCTAGGACTAAGTTAGAGTACATATATAGACAAAGTACCAAAGAGGTTCGATATGGAAGAATCCAAGAAAGGATTTAAACTTATGTCTCATGACATACATCTCTCTAAGGATATGTGTCCTAAAACACAAGAAGAGAGAGATAAAATGAGCAGAATCCCATATGCATCTACCATTGGATTTATCATGTATGTCATGTTGTGTACTCGAATTGATGTCTTGTCTCATGTGCTTTAAGCATTTGTAGTAAATATCAATCAAATCTAAGCGAGCGTCACTAGATTGTTGTCAAGAATATCCTTAAATACTTGGAAAAAGACTAAGGATATGTTCTTGGTATATATAAGAGAGGACGAGCTCACTATTAAAGGATATGGTGATGCAAGTTTCCAAACTGACAATGATGATTATCGATCACAGTTGGGTTTGTATTATGTCTTAATGGCACTGCAGTAAGCTAGAAGAGTTCGAAACAAAATACTGTGGCAGATTCTGTAGCCAAAGCCGAGTATATAGCATTATCATATTTGGCCAAAGAGGCGGTTTGAATTAAGAAGTTCATTACAAAACTTGGAGTAGTTTCAAGCATTGATGATCCAGTAGAGATATACTACGATAACAATTGAGCCATTGCTCAAATTAAGGAACCTTGGTCTCATGAGAGATCCAAACATATACTTAGGCGCTTCCACCTTATCAAAGAAATTGTTCAAAGAGGAGATGTATAGACAAGCAAAGTACCTACAAATGAAAATGTTGCAGACCCACTGACAAAGGCTTTGTTGCAACAAAAGCATGATAAGCACTTAGCATCATTTGGTATTAAATACGTGAATGATTGGCTCTAGTGCAAGTGAGAGATTGTTAGAATAGGTGCCCTAGAGCAAATCATATATCAGTAATTGATTTTATATATCATGTTATTGTATTAATAAAGGCAATTTTATTATATTGTGTAATTCGTTATAATATGTGTTACAATATATGCCTTTAGAATGGTAGAATTGTGTCGAGGGTATTAAGTGTTTTAAGTCTTGATTGTGAAGACCCTATAATCACTTATGATGGCTATTTTAGAAACGTATGTAACCTTGGTGTTATTCTAACCAAGGGCACAAATAATATAGTAAGGCTATCACAACGTTGAACGACCATATCGAAAGATAGTGACAGATCTCACATGTCAGAATTGTTTGGTGACAACTTGGTGCAATGCGTAGGTGCTTGCAGTTGGAAAGTTCACTAGACTGCTCCACTAGAGGATTCCATATATATGGTAACCCTAATGTCATGGAATATATCTTCGAATGGATGGTAGTGCATGTGATCCTTAGACTTTAGATCACCAAAGTTTCGTGTGTAAATATTGGTATAATTTGATGCTAGCCTAACGTAGTCTTTTTTAAGGTTATCAGTATGGTAGTGATTGACTATATTGAGAAGTACACTATTGCTATGGTGGATTGACAAATGATTCATCACTTTTTGGTACAGGAGAAATTATCTCATTGAGTTATTTGGTAAATGGCAACGACTGTAAATATGTGGCCATAATGAAATTGAGTTGTTGCTCAAATCCAATTTTGCTTGGTCGTTGGTCCAATGATCAAATACAAATATGTCAAGGTAATATATTTGTAGTTAACACTATTTTTGTACTTCAAACCTTGATGAGATAATAAATTATGAAAGGATTGGATTGCACAGTAGTCATACCATTGACAGGTAGTGATTTCACTGAATCTTTATCTGTTGGATAACCATGATGTCTTGCTGGAGACCAATCTTAGTTGGTGTACCAAGAGCTGATTAGTTGATGCTTAATTACGGTTCCGGTTCACTACCAATATGATAAAGAGCCTACGGGTCACATACATTAAAGGTAGTTTAAGGTTAATGATGAAGGAAAGGATAATTTCGTCTATATAGATGAAATGGGTATTTTGGTAATATTAATGTGCAATTAAATTCGTTGGGGTTGTTGCCGGTATTCAATATTTATATTGGAATTAATTTTAGCAAAATTACAAGTATATTAATATTAATAGGTGAATATATGTTCTATATATATATATATATGTTTATTTATTTATTTATCTGTTATATGATATTCCACATGGGAATAGCATTAATCCTATTTCCAAGTGAGGGATAAGTTATCCTTTACTATATAAAGGAAGAGAAAAAATTAATGGAATACTTTTTAGGAGAAACCCTAGCCACCCTTCCACATTTTTTAGAGAGAATTTGAGAGAAAATTATTTTCTCTCAAGTGTTCATCATTCCTAGTGCAACTATTTGAATTTAGCAATTCAATTAGTTGTGATTTCACCATCCTACCTTCGTGGGATTTCGTTAGAGCGATTTTATTCTTGAATCGATTTGCGAATCAATTCGGAGACAAGAATAAAGAGGACGAGCCTTCAAATGCTAGTATGATACTAAATTAATATGATTATTAATTTATTTCATGTTTTAAAGCAATACAAATCAACTTAAGGATCTTGGGTTTTGGTGTTTAATAAAAAAAATTTAAATTCCGTTGCGTTAACCTTTGATCTAAACACCTACATTTCACCCATGATAAACCCCCGAGTTATTAATCTAAAATTTTTATTTTCTCTTTTAATCATAAACCTTAGTTCTATTATAAAAAATGAGATGATATTAATGAAATGGAAAGAATTTATAAGTACTAAATTCTTTGTTTTGCTGTAGTCCTTTTAATTTTTCTTTACTTTTTCCTTCATCCAAAAACTTATAAGCTAGTCTGATGCATTCAATTTTTTTTTATTATTATTCCTACTCTCCTGGAACAAGACACATGTCAATGGATCTCATCTTTGAACATTGCATTCAAAACAATAACATAGAATATTGTAACACCATGCAAATTAATGAAAAACAACTTTATATTAAAATAAAATCAAACTAGGATGCACTAGAGAGGGGGGGAGGGGGGGGGGGGGGGGGGGGGGGGGGGGGCGGGGGGGCGGCGGAGTGGGAGGATGGGGATGAATGGATTGGTTGTATTTAAAAAAGATTGATGAATGTGTGTGGTTTCTCTCTGGTTGCTTCATGAGTAGTTCTCTTGTTTCCTATTTTTGTTCGATATGATAAATAGATAAACAAGAGGAGTGTTTTGAGTCTTTGTGTTTGGTTTGGTTTTTCCTAACCCAGGGCATGTCCTAAGGTAGGAAGAGTTGTTTTTTGGTTGTATTAAGAAAAATGATGAATGTGTGTGGTTTCTCTCGGGTTGCTTCAGAGTAGTTCTCTGTTTCCTATTTTTGTTTGATATGATAAAATAGACAAAGAAGAGGGTGTTTTTTGAGTCTTTGTGTTTTGGTTTGGTTTTTCCTAACCTAGGGCATGTCCTGAGGTAGGAAGAGTTGTTTTCCTTTTTGAATTCTTTTAGCCATGTTTAGGCTTAGATTTTTCTTTCTTATTTTGCTTCCCTAACCCAGGTCATGTCCTGAGGTAGGAAAGGAGATTGTTTTGCTCTTCCCTAGTCTATTTTAGGCTAATTGATTTTGTTCCTAACCCAGGGCATGATAAGAAGAGAAGAAGGTTTGTCTTCTCTTGTTTTGTTTTTGTTTTTGTTTTTTTAAGTCTTGTAAAAGCTAATTAATTCTTTCGATCCTAACCCAGGGTTTATCCTAGGGTAGGACGGTCGCTTTTATAGACCTCATTGTACATTTTTTCTCTTTCCTATTGCATACTTACCTAGAAAAGAAAAATGATGTATAAGTGAAATGCGTCAATTGCCTTTATAAATACCAAAGCAATCAATTATTAAATAAGTCTTATATCTCTCAACTCTTTCACTTTAATCCATTCTTTTCTTTGTTGACTTAATCATTATTCTCTTAAATGTGTTATTATTATACAACACGTCAATGTTTTAAAACCCCATTCGGCCCTTAACCCGGTCAAGGGCCTGGGTCCCGGATTGACCGGTTAAACCGTGACGTCAGCATGATGCTAAAAAAAAAAAAAAAAAAAAAACCTCTAAAATGCAATTTCTCTGCAACACGCGTCCCATATCTCACCACTTATCATGATCAACATCAATGCACTCTAATGTGACACGTATCAATCCACCTTAATCTCTCCTCCCTTCCACACATCTGCCCACCTCTCTGCCACATCAATTGGAAAAGAGACCCTCAGTCTTCTATCAAATTAAATTTAATCTCTACTTCCTTCCACCGCCATCATCACTTTTCCCTGAGTCTTCTATCAAATCCACTTTAATGTCCCTTCCCTTACACCGCCATCATCACTTCCATCATTGCCAGCCATACCATAAAGATAGCAATAACCGTCATTGCCAACAGCCCAGCACCTCCACCAATCCACCAACATTGCACCTCTCCGCCCTCATCGACATCTACCCCTGTCCCCGCACCCCTCCACTCTTATCTCCTGACTCCCATCCAATGTGTTTCCAACCAAAACAAAAAAGAAAAAAAACTTTTGGGATTTGTTGGCTAGATTTAAGCTATTGCATTATTTGTAAAGAGAAATGGTGATTTTTGCAAGGTAATAGTTCAGCAGTGTTTTTTAAAGAAATTCCAAGCATTTTGACACTATCCCAAAGCTCATAGCAGTGGTGTCTTCTGCTAGTTTCAGCTCATCTTCCTTAAAAAAGGTTGTGCAGGCAGTAGTAAGAGATGTTGTAGGCTATTTCAAAGTTTGGAAGAGGAAGAGATTGACTTCGACGTAACTGATGCAGATGATTGGAGCTGATGATGAGAGAAGAAATCACGCAAAGGGAGCCATCGGTGGACGATTTTAGGGCAAAATGTCAGAAGGAAATCAAAAAATGGGGTGAAAAATGTCGAAGGGATCAAGGAAATTGCAAAGGGTGAATTGGGTTTTGAAATAAAAGATTGTTTTTTTTTTTTTTTTTTTTATTTGACCCGATTTTTTGGAAAAACCGATTGGACCAGCGGGTTGATACAGTACCCCAGTCCAACCACGGGTGAAATTAGGTAAACCGTAAACTATACCCTCCAGTGTTTTGCCTCTCTCGGCCCGGCTCATTGGCTGGGTCTCAATCCAATTGGCCAATAATGAACTTTAAAACCTTGCAACACGTTATAGATTCTCACTTTTTACAATCTATGAATGAACTATGGGAAAATGTAATTATCAGTTTGTATGATGAGTGAATTTGAGTATGTAACATTAATTTTATTTTACATTAATTTGTCCCAATAATGTTTTACTTACAACTGGACCATACAACTAAGTTATACAACCAAACAAAAATTACACAAAATTAATGTAAAATAACTTCTTTATCCTTTATCTTTTGTCTGGTTGTATGATTCAATTATAAACATAACATTACTCAATTTGTTCATCTTTAGTACAGAGCTAGTGTTGGCTCCTTTAAAGCTCTGTTTTAAAACTCGGACTGGACCGGCCAGTCTGACCGGTTAGATCGGGACCTGGCCTGAACTCCGATACGAGTTAACATAAAAACCGAAAATAACATAAACCAGCTTTGGACCTTTAATAGACCGCCGGAACAGTAAAAACCATCGGTCCAACCGGTTTGAAACTTAAAATGGTTCACTGTTTTGAGGTTAATCTGATCCCTAATTCCTAAACCAGATTTGCAACATCGTTTTATTCTCTATTTCATTGAGCCAACAAGCATTCTTTCATTTCATTTCATTTTCTTACTCTAAAATATGTCATGTACAGAAGAAAAAGAAAGAGAAGAAGAGACGAAGAAGAATAGAGGAAGGAAGAAAGATTAGAAGAAAGAAAAGAGAAGACGAAGAGAAAGTGGATCTGAGGAAGGAAGAAGAAAGAGAAAAGAGAAAAAAGTTACTGGAAAAAAGAGGAAAGGGATAGAAGAAATAAGAAAGTGACGGGGAGAGAGAAAAGAAAAGAAAGATGAAAGTGATGGGAAGAGAAAAAAAAATAATTAATAATAAAAGTGTTATTTCAAAAATACAGATACTCATGTGCCAGTTATTTCAAACATACAAGGACTCGTGTGTAAGTTTTAAGAGTAAATTTGTGGATTTTTAAACTTACGAGAACTGAAAAATTATTCAGAGATTTGTCTATTATATACCGATCATACCAACCGGTCCAACCGGTTAAACCAGTCAACCCGAGAACCAACCCCTTGACTGGGTCAAGGAATCGTCCGATTTTTAAAACAATGCCTTAAAGAACAAAAGCGATGATCTTATTAAGCATATTCCATGCATCCACGAAGGACAAGAACCAAAGTTAAATAATAATATAAAGGAACAGAAAAGGTTAAAAAAAAGTTCAATTGCAGATGGAGTAATAAAAAAGAACTTCTGATTCTTTTTTGCAGATTGTCAAGCTAATGGTAAAGATGTCACGGATCTCCAATTCTTCGCACGTTAACAGCACAACACTAGTACAAAGTAAGCCATTGAAAAGGAGCAAAAATGTTTTCTGTTTCTATTTCATTTCCTTAAAACAATCCGCTTAACTTATCAAAAAATACCCAGTAATATTCATTCAACCCAAAATCCTAGACAGCAAATTTCACACTAGAAACGGTAAAGTTCAAAATTCCAAATCTAAATCAAATCAAGTGCAACTGATCTCTCCTGAACAATAATACAAAACACAAATAAATAAAAAGTAAATACAGTCGGAATCAATAAAACAGTTTCTCCCCATAATCTCATATTATACAAAGAATAAGCATATAACCGTTTTACAATCAACAGCAGAGCCGCGCTTATAAGCCCTCTGCAATCAACCCAAAACTCCATACCCATGTAAACCAATGTCCGATGATATTCGTAGACTGTATGTACCCATAAAAGAAAAAAAAATATCTTTTTTTTTTTTTTTGTGAAAAAAAGGACTATAAGCTACCCTCCAAAAAATTATAGATATAACAACCAACTAACCCATCAATATAAAATACACATCAAAGAAGACCTTTTTATGCATGATACCCTCCTTGCTCTCAACCTATGAGGCAGATCCATGGGTTCTAAATAATATAACCCAGAAAAGGGAAATTTAAAACCAAACAAGGAAAGACCTAAATAAATGGTATCTAGACTTGGACGAAAGTAGAAAAAAGCAACACAAACTGGCATTTTCTGCTATAGAATGGCCGGCATCTGAACCAAACTGCAACCAGACAACAGGGCAGCTACAGACTTGTCTGGTATTATATGATGCTTATAAGTGGGAACTTGGACATAAAAAGCACCAAGCACTTATAAACGACAAAATTTCTTGGGGCTTACTAGGACCTCGATCGTTGGGAATCCAAAGCTCCAAGCACTTCAATCCAGAAATTTCTCATTGGGCTGACAGAACTCCTTGACAATTGAACCAACCAAATGCTCCCAAGGGTTGGGCATTACCAAATGAATTAAATAAGCAATGAACAGCAACTGCAAACCAAAATTTGAGCAACAGTGGTATTCAAAGCTCAAGTCATGAAGTGGCAGCAGCAGATGCTTTCTCCATTTTTTCCTTCTCAATCTCTACTCTCCTCTGCTCAGCATGTTGGGCAACACCATTTGCAAGCGCTTGATAATGAAACTCGAGTGTCTGTGTAAGGTTTTGGAATCTCAAGGGATCGGACACTTGCATGGCTTTGATTCGAGGAGAAAGGACCAAGCAAAAGGTAAGTTCCAAGTCAACAATACAAAATAACTAGAACTTAAGCTCTAACAGATTGAAAACTGAAGTTAAACTTGTTACCTTTAATGGTATCCACAAAGAAAATAAATGGATCCACCTCATCAATTGGTGATTGCAACTCTTCATCATCACTGTAGTCGTCATCTGAGTCATCATCATCCTCATCATTGGGCCGGAAAGCTCTTGCCTAAATCATGATTAGGTAAAATGTCTGTGAGTCTAAAAAGATCAATAAAATGAATGTTCCACTAGAAGCATGAGACAACAAAATAGCAACAAACAATATGGTGTAGACTACCCAATACCATTGTTTAATGAGTAGAAAAATTAAACATTTCTCTAAAGAACTCCCCCAAGTGAATACTATATTGTCACAAAGATCCTCTTCATACCTAATTCCACTGCACACCACATCTATATATTGATAATTTGATGCTCTAAATGCACAGGACTAACCATTCATTCAATACGGTTCCTAAAAAATTAACATACTTTATCAATGCAATCTATTAATATCATTAACGACATCAACCTCCATATTTCAGCTGAGTATAAAATGAACATATGAGGTATTACAACATGCCCCCTCCAGAAAAGTAAAGTTTCTTAGTCAGTTCAAATAAGGGGATGCTCACCATTTCCCTGTGATGTATGTTGAGATTAAAATACAATATACTGACTGAAGAAATAAGTTGTGATACCATTGTTCATTTCTAGTCCTAGATAAAATGGAAATCCAATACATATCCAAGCTCTATAAATGCTTCACCTGGATTGTGTTGTGGCTAATNAGTAACCGAATACAAAGAGATCAAGGATATCTGATGTTGACACTATTTATGTACCTCAGCCTTAATGAGATAATGAATGATGAAGGGATTTGATTGTACAATAACCATATCGTTGATAGGTAGATGTTTCACTAAGTTCGAATCTATCAGGTGACCATGATGTCTTGCTAGAGGCTAATCTTGGTTTGTGTGTAGTGAGATGATTAATTGAGTGTTAATCGCAATACTACTCACTGCTGATATGATAAGGAGCCTACAGGTTACACACTTAGAAGATAATTTAAGAATCACTTTGTGAAAGGCCTATTTTTGTCTTTTAAAATGAAAAAGTATTTTAGTAATCTCACAGTGCAATTAAATTTGCTGAGGTCATTGCCTTTATTCAATTTTAATATTGAAATTAAAATTGGTGAGATTATATATATTTAAATATATGTATACTCCATGTACTAGAACCAAGTATAGATTCTAGTGGACTCACCAGAAGGGGTAAAACCCACAGGATGTAAATGGGTCTTAAAAAAGAAGACTGACATGGATGGTAACATGCATACCTATAAGACACAACTGGTTGCTAAGGGTTTAAGAAAAAACATGGCATTGATTATGATGGTAACGTCCATTCAGATTATGCTTGTGATTGATGCATATCATGACTACGAGATTTTGAAAATAGATGTCAAAACATCTTTCTTGAATGGAAACCTAGTAGAGGATATGTATATGATAGAACCTGATGGTTTTATTCTTGAGAGAGAAGCCGGGAAGGTATGCAATTTGTAGAGACCCATTTATGGACTCAGCAAGCTTTAAGGAGCTGGAATATTCATTTTGATGAAGTCATGAGAGAATATGGATACATCAAGAATGAAGATGAACCCTGTTTGTATAAGAAGTTTAGGGGGAGCGCAGTAGCATTCCTTGTACTGTATGTCGACAACATACTACTTATTAGGAATGATATAATGAACTTACAGTCAGTAAAGACTTGGTTATCCAAGCGCTTCTCCATGAAAGACTTAGAAGAAGCTGCCTACATTCTTAGCATAAAGATGTGTCGTGATAGATCGTGTAGGTTCCTAGGACTAAGTTAGAGTACATATATAGACAAAGTACCAAAGAGGTTCGATATGGAAGAATCCAAGAAAGGATTTTTACTTATGTCTCATGACATACATCTCTCTAAGGATATGTGTCCTAAAACACAAGAAGAAAGAGATAAAATGAGTAGAATCCCATATGCATCTACCATTGGATTTATCATGTATGTCATGTTGTGTACTTGGATTGATGTCTTATCTCATGTGCTTAAGCATTTGTAGTAAATATCAGTCAAATCTAAGCGAGCGTCACTAGATTGTTGTCAAGAATATCCTTAAATACTTGGAAAAAGACTAAGGATATGTTCTTGATATATATAAGAGAGGACGAGCTCACCATTAAAGGATATGGTGATGCAAGTTTCCAAACTGACAATGACGATTATCGATCACAGTTGGGTTTGTATTATGTCTTAATGGTAATGCAGTAAGCTAGAAGAGTTCAAAACAAAATACTGTGGCAGATTCTGTAGCCAAATTCGAGTTTATATCATTATCATATTCGGCCAAAGAGGCGGTTTGAATTAAGAAGTTCATTACATAACTTGGAGTAGTTTCAAGCATTGCTGATCCAGTAGAGATATACTACGATAACAATTGAGCCATGCTCAACTTAAGGAACCTTGGTCTCATGAGAGATCCAAACATATACTTAGGCGCTTCCCACTTATCAAAGAAATTGTTCAAGAGGAGATGTTAGACAAGCAAAGTACTACAAATGAAAATGTTGCAGACCCACTGACAAAGGCTTTGTTGCAACAAAAGCATGATAAGCACTTAGCATCATTTGGTATTAATACGGGAATGATTGGCTTAGTGCAAGTGAGAGATTGTTAGAATAGGTGCCTTAGAGCAAATCATATATCAGTAATTGTTTTATATATCATGTTATTGTATTAATAAAGGCAATTTATTATATTGGAATTCGTTATAATATTGTGTACAATATATGCCTTTAGAATGGTAGAATTGTGTCGAGGGTATTAAGTGTTTTAAATTGATTGTGAAGACCCTATAATCACTTTAGATGGCTATTTTAGAAACGTATGTAACCTTGGTGTTATTCTAACCAAGGGCACAAATAATATAGTAAGGCTATCACAACGTTGAACGACCATATCGAAAGATAGTGACAGATTCACATGTCAGAATTGTTGGTGACAACTTGGTGCAATGCGTAGTGCTTGCAGTTGGAAAGTTCACTAGACTGCTCCACTAGAGGATTCCAATATAGGTAACCCTAGTGTCATGGAATATATCTTCTAACGGATGGGGTGTGTATGTGATCCTTAGATTTAGATCACCAAAGTTCGTGGTTAAAATTGGTATAATTAATGCTAGCCTAACGTAGTCTTTTTTAAGGTTATCAGTATGGTAGTGATTGACACATTGAGAAGTACACTATTGCTATGGTGGATTGAAAAAGTTCATCACTTTTGGTACCGGAGAATTATCTCATTGAGTTTTTTGGTAAATGGCAACGACTGTAAATATGTGGCCATAATGAAATGATGGTGTTGCTCAAATCCCATTTTGCTTGGTGTTGTCCAATGATCAAATACAAATATGTCAAGGTAATATATTGTAGTTAACACTATTTTTGTACTTCAAACCTTGATGAGATAATAAATTATGAAAGGATTGGATTGCACAGTAGTCATACCATTGACAGTAGTGATTTCACTGAATTCTTATCTGTTGGATAACCATGATGTCTTGCTGGAGACCAATTTAGTTGGTGTACCAAGAGCTGATTAGTTGATGCTTAATACGGTTCCGGTTCATAACAATATGATAAGAGCCTACGGGTCACATACATTAAAGGTAGTTTAAGGTTAATGATGAAGGAAAGGATAATTTCGTCTATATAGATGAAATGGGTATTTTGGTAATATAATGTGCAATTAAATTCGTTGGGTTGTTGCCGGTATTCAATATTTAATTGGAATTAATTTAGCAAAATTACAAGTATATTAATATTAATGGTGAATATATGTTCTAATATATATATATAGTTTATTATTATTATCTGTTATAGATATTCCACATGGAATAGCATTAATCTATTTCCAAGTGAGGGATAAGTTATCCTTTACTATATAAAGGAAGAGAAAATTATGAATACGTTTTAGGAGAAAGCCTAGCCACCCTTTCAAATTTTTAGAGAGAATTTGAGAGAAATTATTGAATTTAGCAATTCAATTAGTTGTGATTTCACCATCCTACCTTCGTGGGATTTCGTTAGAGCGATTTTATTCTTGAATCGATTTGCGAATCAATTCGGAGCAAGAATGAAGAGGACGAGTCTTCAATGATGTATGATACTAAATTAATATGATTATTAATTTATTTCATGTTTTAAAGCAATATAAATCACATAAGGATCTTGGGTTTGGTGGTGTAATAAAAATTTTAAATCCGTTGCGTTAACCGATCTAAACACTACATTTCACCCATGATAAACCCCAAGTTATTAATCTAAAATTTTTATTTTCTCTTTTAATCATAAACCTTAGTTCTATTATAAAAATGAGATGATATAATGAAATGGAAAGAATTTATAAGGACTAAATTCTTTGTTTTGCTGTAGTCCTTTTAATTTCTTTACTTTTCCTTCATCAAAAACTTATAAGCTGTCGATGCATCCAATTTTTTTTATTATATTCCTACTCTCCTGGAACAAGACACATGTCAATGGATCTATCTTTGAACATTGCATTCAAAACAATAACATAGAATATTGTAACACCATGCAAATTAATGAAAAACAACTTATATTATAAAATAAATCAAAATAGGATGCACTAGAGAGGGGAGGGGGGGGGGGGGGGGGGGGGGGGGGGGGGCGGGGGGGGCGGAGTGGGAGGATGGGGGGAATGGATTTGGTTGTATTTAAAAAAGATTGAATGTGTGTGGTTTCTCTCTGGTTGCTTCATGAGTAGTTCTTTGTTTCCTATTTTTGTTCGATATGATAAAATAGATAAACAAGGGAGTGTTTTTGAGTCTTTGTGTTTGGTTTGGTTTTTCCTAACCCAGGGCATGTCCTAGGTAGAAGAGTTGTTTTGGTTGTATTTAAGAAAAATTTGAATGTGTGTGGTTTCTCTCGGGTTGCTTCGAGTAGTTCTCTTGTTTCCTTTTTGTTGATATGATAAAATAGCAAAGAAGAGGAGTGTTTTTTGAGTCTTTGTGTTTTGGTTTGGTTTTTCCTAACCTAGGGCATGTCCTGAGTAGGAAGAGTTGTTTCCTTTTGAATTCTTTTAGCCATGTTTAGGCTTAGATTTTCTTTCTTATTTTGCTTCCCTAACCCAGGTCATGTCTGAGGTAGGAAAGGAGATTGTTTTGTCTTCCCTAGTCTATTTTAGGCTAATTGATTTTGTTCTAACCCAGGGCATGATAGAAGAGAAGAAGGTTTGTCTTCTCTTGTTTTGTTTTGTTTTTTTTTTTAAGTCTTGTAAAGCTAATTAATTCTTTCGATCCTAACCCAGGGTTTATCGGGTAGGACGTCGCTTTTATAGACTCATTGTACATTTTTTCTCTTTCCTATTGCATACTTACCTAGAAAAGAAAAAAGATGTATAAGTGAAATGCGTCAATTGCCTTATAAATACCAAAGCAATCAATTATTAAATAAGTCTTATATCTCTCAACTCTTCACTTTAATCCTTTCTTTTCTTGTTGACTAATCATATTCTCTTAAATGTGTTATTATTATACAACACGTCAATGTTTTAAAACCCCATTCGGCCCTTAACCCGGTCAAGGGCCTGGGGCCCGGATTGACCGGTTAAACCGTGACGTCAGCATGATGCTAAAAAAAAAAAAAAAAAAAAAAAAAAAAACTCTAAAATGCAATTTCTCTGCAACACGCGTCATATCTCACCACTTATCATGATAACATCAATGCACTCTAATGTGACAACGTATCAATCCACCTTAATTCTCCTCCCTTCCACAAACTGCCCCATCTCTGCCACATCAATTGGAAAGAGACCCTCAGCTTCTATCAAATTAAATTAATCTCTATTCCTTCCACCGCATCATCACTTTCCCTGAGTCTTCTATCAAATCCACTTTAATGTCCCTTCCCTTACAAGCCATCATCACTTCCATCATTGCCAGCCCATACCATAAAGATAGCAATAACCGTCATTGCCAACAGCCCAGCACTCCACCAATCACCAACATTGCCACTCTCCGCCCTCATCGCACCCTACCACTGTCACCGCACCCCTCCACTTTATCTCCTGACTCCATCCAAATGTGTTCCAACCAAAACAAAAAGAAAAACAACTTTTGGGATTTGTTGGCTAGATTTGAAGCTATTGCACTTATTTGTAAAGAGAAATGGTGATTTTTGCAAGGTAATAGTGTCAGCAGTGTTTTTTAAAGAAATTCCAAGCATTTTGACACTTATCCCAAGCTCATAGACGTGGTGTCTTCTGTAGTTTCAGCTTCATCTTCCTTAAAAAAGGTTGTGCAGGCAGTAGTAGAAGAGATGTTGTAGGCTATTTCAAAGTTTGGAAGAGGAGAGATGACTTCGACGTAACTGATGCAGAGATTTGGAGCTGATGATGAAGAGAAGAAATCGCAAACGGGAGCCACGGTGGACGATTTGGGCAAAATGTCAGAAGGAAATCAAAAAAAAGTGGTGAAAAATGTCGAAGGATAAGGAAATTGCAAATGGGTGAATTGGGTTTTGGAAATAAAAGGTTTTTTTTTTTTTTTTTTTTTTGACCGATTTTTTGGAAAAAACCGATTGGATCGGCGGGTTGATACAGTACCCCAGTCCAAACGGGTGAAATAGGTAAACTATACCTCCAGTATTTTGCCTCTCCCGGCCCGGCTCATTGGTTGGGTCTCGATCCAATTGGCCAATAATGAACTTTAAAACCTTGCCAACACGTTATGATTCTCACTTTTACAATCTTGAATGAACTATGGGAAAATGTAATAATCAGTTTGTATGATGAGTGAATTTGAGTATGTAACATTACTTTTTTTTACATTAATTTGTCCCAATAATGTTTTACTTACAACGGACCATACAACTAAGTTATACAAACAAACAAAAATTACACAAATTAATGTAAAATAACTTCTTTATCCTTATCTTTTGTCTGGTTGTATGATTCAATATAAACATAACATTACTCAATTTGTTCATCTTTAGTACAGAGCTAGTGTTGGCTCCTTTAAAGCTCTGTTTTAAAACTCGGACTGGACCGGCAGTCTGACCGGTTAGATCGGGACCTGGCTGAACTCCGATACGAGTTAACATAAAAACGAAAATAACATAAACCAGCTTTGGACCTTTAATAGACCGCGCGGAACAGGAAAAAACCATCGCGTCCAACCGGTTTGAAACTTAAAGTGTTCACTGTTTTGAGGTTAATCTGATCCCTAATTCCTAAACCAGATTTGCAACATCGTTTTATTCTCTATTTCATTGAGCCAACAAGCATTCTTTCATTTCATTTCATTTTCTTACTCTAAAATATGTCATGTACAGAAGAAAAAGAAAGAGAAGAAGAGACGAAGAAGAATAGAGGAAGGAAGAAAGATTAGAAGAAAGAAAAGAGAGACGAAGAGAAAGGGATCTGAGGAAGGAGAAGAAAGAGAAAAGAGAAAAAAGTTATGGAAAAAAGAGGAAGGGATAGAAGAAATAAGAAAGTGACGGGGAGAGAGAAAAGAAAAGAAAGATGAAAGTGATGGGAAGAGAAAAAAAAATAATTAATAATAAAAGTGTTATTTCAAAAATACAGATACTCATGTGCCAGTTATTTCAAAAAATACAAGGACTCGTGTGTAAGTTTTAAGAGTAAATTTGTGGATTTTAAACTTACGAGAACTGAAAAATTATTCAGAGATTTGTCTATTATATACCGATCATACCAACCGGTCCAAAGGTTAAACCAGTCAACCCGAGAACCAACCCCTGACTGGGTCAAGGAATCGTCCGATTTTTAAAACAATGCCTTAAGAACAAAAGCGATGTCTTATTAAGCATATTCATGCATCCACGAAGGACAAGAACCAAAGTTAAATAATAATATAAAGGAACAGAAAAGGTTAAAAAAAAGTTCAATTGCAGATGGAGTAATAAAAAAGAACTTCTGATTCTTTTTTGCAGATTGTCAAGCAATGGTAAAGATGTCACGGATCTCCAATTTTCGCACGTTAACAGCACAACACTAGTACAAAGTAAGCCATTGAAAAGGAGCAAAAATGTTTTCTGTTCTATTTCATTTCCTTAAAACAATCCGCTTAACTTATCAAAAAATACCCAGTAATATTCATTCAACCCAAAATCCAGACAGCAAATTTCACACTATGTAACGGTAAAGCTCAAAATTCCAAATCTAAATCAAATCAAGTGCAACTGATCTCTCCTGAACAATAATACAAAACACAAATAAATAAAAAGTAAATACAGTCGGAATCAATAAAACAGTTTCTCCCATAATCTCATATTATACAAAGAATAAGCATATAACCGTTTTACAATCAACAGCAGAGCGCCGCTATAAGCCCTCTGCAATCAACCCAAAACTCCATACCCATGTAAACCATGTCCGATGAATTCGTAGACTGTATGTACCCATAAAGAAAAAAAAAATCTTTTTTTTTTTTTTTGTGAAAAAAAGGACTATAAGCTACCCTCCAAAAATTATAGATATAACAACCAACTAACCCATCAATATAAAAACACATCAAAGAAGACCTTTATGCATGATACCCCCTTGCTCTCAACCTATGAGGCAGATCCATGGGTTCTAAATAATATAACCCAGAAAAGGGAAATTTAAAACCAAACAAGGAAAGACCTAAATAAATGGTATCTAGACTTGGACGAAAGTAGAAAAAAGCAACACAAAACTGGCATTTTCTGCTATAGAATGGCCGGCATCTGAACCAAACTGCAACCAGACAACAGGGCAGTACAGACTTGTCTGGTATATAGATGCTATAAGTGGGAACTTGGACATAAAAAGCACCAAGCACTTATAAACGACAAAATTTCTTGGGGCTTACTAGGACCTGATCATTGGGAATCCAAAGCTCCAAGCACTTCAATCCAGAAATTTCTCATTGGGCTGACAGAACTCCTTGACAATTGAACCCACCAAATGCTCCAAGGGTTGGGCATTACCAAATGAATTAAATAAGCAATGAACAGCAACTGCAAACCAAAATTTGAGCAACGTGGTATTCAAAGCTCAAGTCATGAAGTGGCAGCAGCAGATGCTTTCTCCTTTTTTTCTTCTCAATCTCTACTTCCTCTGCTCAGCATGCTGGGCAACACCATTTGCAAGCGCTTGATAATGAAACTCGAGGTCTGTGTAAGGTTTGGAGGATCTCAAGGGATCGGACACTTGCATGGCTTTGATTCGAGGAGAAAGGAACAAGCAAAAGGTAAGTTCCAAGTCAACAATACAAAATAACTAGAACTTAAGCTCTAACAGATTGAAAACTAAGTTAAACTTGTTACCTTTAATGGTACCACAAAGAAAATAAATGGATCACCTCACAATTGGTGATTGCAGCTCTCATCATCACTGTAGTCGTCATCTGAGTCATCATCATCCTCATCATTGGGCCGGAAAGCTCTTGCCTAAATCATGATTAGGTAAAATGTCGTGAGTCTAAAAAGATCAATAAAATGAATGTTCCACTAGAAGCATGAGACAACAAAATAGCAACAAACAATATGGTGTAGACTACCCAATACCATTCTTTACTGAGTAGAAAATTAACATTTCTCTAAAGAACTCCCCCAAGTGAATACATATTGTCACAAAGATCCTCTTCATACCTAATTCACTGCACACCACATCTCTATAATTGAATTTGATGCTCTAAATGCACAGGACTAACCATTCATTCAATACGGTTCCTAAAAAATTAACATACTTTATCAATGCAATCTATTAATATCATTAACGACATCAACCTCCATATTTCAGCTGAGTATAAAATGAACATATGAGGTTATACAACATGCCCCCTCCAGAAAAGTTAAGTTTCTAGTCAGTTCAAATAAGGGGATGCTCACCATTTCCCTGTGATGTATGTTGAGATTAAAATACAATATACTGACTGAAGAAATAAGTTGTGTGTTAGAATCCCACATTGAAAGGGAAAAGGGTGGACATGTGGGTTAAAGGCTTGGCACCCTCCCTTGGCAAGCCGGTTTTTCAAGGAGAGTTCTACCCAAGCCCATGAAAGCACCATGGCCCAACCCAAATTGTTGAGTTATTGGAGTGGGTTCCCATCAATTGGTATCAGAGCATGATCCTGCACTAGTGGCAGCGCACGCGTGGCAGGCTGACCTTGGGCCCGGGCTGCTACCCCGAGAAAAGGACAGAAGGCCCGAGGGAAAGGGGATCCACGTTGTCACCCAAGGGATAAAGAGGCCGACGTGGACGTCAGTTGCGGACGGAAGCGTGGTGAAATGTTAGATCCCACAGAAAGAGAAAAGGGTGGACATGTGGGTTATAAAGGTTGGGCACCCTCCCTTGGCAAGCAGTTTTCCAAGGAGAGTTTACCCAAGCCCATGAAAGACCCATGGCCCAACCCAAATTGTTGAGTTATGGAGTGGGTTCCCATCCATTGTGATACCATTGTTCATTTCTAGTCCTAGATAAAATGGAAATCCAATACATATCCAAGCTCTATAAATGCTTCACCTGGATTGTGTTGTGGCTAATAGGAGGTTGATGAAATCAAAGTATGAACGGAATGCTATTGAATCATTTTGGTCCATTCCATCTTTTTTATTTAATTTTTTTTTTTTTTTTTTTTCGGCAGTTAAATAATGTAATAGTCATTTAACAATTGCCCATCCCATACCATAGTTGATTCCTTTTAACCAGACAACACAATTGAAACAATATAATAGTGTACACACCTGCGCAGCTAATTTTTGAAGTCTGATGCTGTCAGCTTCATCTCCATCCTCAGCATCAACGCCCATTTCTTTGTCCGACCCATCACCATCATCATCTTCATCATCGGTTTGGAAACCATCCATATCATCATCATCTTCAGCCTCTTCCTCCTTAGCAGCTTCTGATAATGTAAGTCAAAGACATACAAAAATAATATAAGTTATTGTTAAAATAACATATAGCATGATACATGTGACACAGAGAGAGAGAGAGAGAGAGAGAGAGAGAGAGAGACCTGCAACTTGATCCTTGTATGCAACTAGGAGATCAAGGGTAGCCCTGAAAATGCGCCCTAAAGCTTCCACTGGTAATTGGTCTGCAGGAAGTCCAAGTAGTGAGGTCAACCCCAAGCAACAAACTTTCTTATCATGTTCCCTGCATCACCAAGATCACTTGCATTACATATCTGGACCACTGCTGAGATCAAACTAAGAAGATATATTTGAGTGAGATGAGGAAGCACGAGACTAAACAAATCCAAGAATCACCTTTTAAAATTAGCCCGTACACCACTCTTTTTCACTTGTTGTAACATCTGGAACCAAAGACTAAAGACTTCTGTTGCAACACCAACCTTATGCAATATGCTAAGCGTCAAGGAGGAGTTGTAGAAAAGGGCATCAGCAATCTGCCAACATACATATACAGACACCATAAATGCTCCGGTAGAACTTTAACTTCAAAGAGTGACTCTATATCAAAGCAACTTATATACATAGAAAAATTTATTTCAAACATATCCTAACAGGTAAGTAGTAACAACCTAAACTTCTTTTTAAAAGAAAATAACAACCTTTACTTGGACTTTCACAACTTCATCCCATCACTTAGGCTATAAAAGCAAAAGTAGGAGCAAATTTTAGGTTACTTTTTTTCGAATTTCTCTAAGTAGGAAGGTCATGACTTTAAATTAATTTATATTGGACACTAATGATATCTCCACGCAAATACCATGGCTGGTTATTTATATGTTCAGATAGAGAGAGAACTACTAAATTGAAGCACCATTTCCCATTAAACACAAATGCAGAACTGGATCTACAAAGATATATTTACTCAACCAAGTATCTAGTTATAGCCTTAGAAAATCAAGACTATTAACACCACTGTAATTGCAGAAAGTGGAATGGGTATAAGATATATCATCTCAGGTCAAAAGGTATCTAAGTGAAGAGTTTATTCAAAGCAGAATAAACAGACTCACAGAAACTTACCACTTGCATGAGAAGACATTTCAAATATGATTTTTCAGTTCGACGCAACCGCTCAACAGTTATTCTCAAATATGGCTCAACCCACTGATCCACCTGTCCTTTACAGTTCTGGAAAACTACTTCGATGAGCTTCGGAGCTGGTTCAATATCACCATCCTCTAAATTTTTGTCTGCCATGATCTGCATAATTAATAAAATAACATGATATATCAATATGAGGAAGGATTAGATTAAATGAGAGAAAGCATTGATAATCCTTTCCTCACGGATCTTTTAAACGAAAATTTTGACTTCAAAACTCGACAGATTTCCAAACATTAGTCTCCCTTGATCCAAAGGTTTCCAATTTTGCTGAGTTGGCAATGCTAAATGTCAATTTATTATTAATTTTGCAGAGTTGGCAATGCTAAATGTCAATTTATTTTTTTCAAGGGAAAAAGGATACTATATTAGAATGAAAAATATACTAGAATCGACAAGTTGTCCACAAAAAGAGGATAATCTGTCGCAGGAACCCAAAGGCTCGCATACTATACAAGATCGAAAACACATCTACTACCAAAATCACCAAAGAAAAACATCAAAAACTCAAAATCTTCACAAAAATCTATCCTTAGCAAGGCAATCAAATCTTCCCAATTGTGTCGAATAAAGAAAAAAGTAACAGATCTCAACCAGAAGATTAAACAGAATAAATGGTGAAATATTTGTATCCAATTGTAAAGTTAAACATCTCAACCCTACATGTAAATATAGAATGCTGGACTTGAACTACGAAGAGTTGTGAAAGCAGTAATAAGTACAAAAGGAACTCACGGAAGAAATCATATTCCAAAGGCTTTGCTGGTAATCCGGTTCCTTGCACGAAAGAAAATGGACAGTTCCCCTGGAAATATAGTTATCCAAAGGAACCAAAATATCTGCATGAAAATGAAAATTTTTGAGCACTAAAATTGGTACAAGTTTACAATATAACTTTGGTAAAGATGCCATCAGGTTCAGTATTATAGATGGGGAGAACATGTCCCATGCAGTATATGATTTGGGATTTTGCAAGAACTATAGCATCTACTCAACATACGGATAACAAGATCCACACGGACCCCAATATTTGTATGGTGCAGATCCCTAGATTTTAGGCATGTAAAGCGTTCATATTGCAGGAAACATTGCAAATTTAGGTGTCGTTATACGAAGAAATGATTCAAGATCAAGGAACTTGAGTAATGCTTACAAACTGGATTTATTTTGTCATTAATTGCTGCTATGGTGGAAAGTTGTTTTTAATTGATAAGTAAACAACAATTCTTTAAACAGAGAAAGAACAGTACAACATAATATCTAGTGGACTAGAAAACAAGGGAGAAAAGGTAAAAAAATAATACAGGAAAGCACGGTAAAATAATAACAAACAAAACCCTCCAATTGTTAAGAGAAGCTTCTCAATGACTTGCTTAATAAAAACTTTATTGTAATTGTCAGAAGTTGAATTTATCCCACATCGCCCCAATAGTGGGCTGTTATGATGTATATAAGTGATTGGGCTCCCTCCTCCCTTAAGTTAGCTTTTGGGAGTGAGTTCTACCCAATCCCACTTTATCATGGTATCAGAGCCACATTTGTTTCTCTCCCCTCTTTGGTTGGGGCGATGATGGGTTTGGACCCCGGCCTTGCACGCCAAACGTGAGGGAGGGTGTTAAAAGTTGAATTTGTCACACATCGCCCCAATAGTGGGCTGTTATGGTGTATATAAGTGATTGGGCTCCCTCTTCCCTTAAGTTAGCTTTTGGGAGTGTGTTCTACCCAAGCCCACTTTATCAGTAATAAATTGCATTAACAAACAGCTATGAGAAGCAGAAAATATAGCTATGCTCTTAACAAATTTGCATCAAGAAACAACTGCATCATGATACAGTATCTCAAATTACCTAAATAACTGTGATGCAAAATTTGAATATTTTATTAATTTGCACGATCTCCATTTCAGTGAAGATCAGTAATATTTATAACAACCTCAGAGAGGTGAATGATATTCTACAAACAACAGAAATACAAAATACAAAATTTTATCCAACAATCACAAAAAGAAACTTACAAAATTTATCCAGTCACAGATGAAAAACAATGGATGGAACAATAATAAACAACTGATAAGATGTACCCAAACCTAATAAAATAAATAAATAAATAGAAGGTCATGCAAGGTAACACAATCTTACTTGGAAAGAAATCAATGGCCCAATCAGCCAATGCTTCTATCATCAATGGCCAAAGGCTCCACATTTCCAGAGATATTGTTGGAGAAAAGAAGGTCATATATGACACGATTTCCAAAATTTCTTCAAAAACCTCTGCATAAATAAACCAGAAACTTTGGTACTTAATTGATTAATAATTTCTAAAATCAATAAAGCAATTAGGTAATGGACCTAAATGAAGAACATGAACTTTACACAAGTCTACCAGGAAAAAGTGAAATAATTATTTAATATTCACTGGGATAAAGAAAAGTGTATTTAACAAGAAACTTTTTGTGCCAAATAAAATACGGAATTCAAATAAAGCAATTGAATGGTGTACTACATANAATTGCATTAACAAACAGCTATGAGAAGCAGAAAATATAGCTATGCTCTTAACAAATTTGCATCAAGAAACAACTGCATCATAATACAGTATCTCAAATTACCTAAATAGCTGTGATGCAAAATTTGAATATTTTATTAATTTGCACGATCTCCATTTCAGTGAAGATCAGTAATATTTATAACAACCTCAGAGAGGTGAATGATATTCTACAAACAACAGAAATACAAAATACAAAATTTTATCCAACAATCACAAAAAGAAACTTACAAAATTTATCCAGTCACAGATGAAAAACAATGGATGGAACAATAATAAACAACTGATAAGATGTACCCAAACCTAATAAAATAAATAAATAAATAGAAGGTCATGCAAGGTAACACAATCTTACTTGGAAAGAAATCAATGGCCCAATCAGCCAATGCTTCTATCATCAATGGCCAAAGGCTCCACATTTCCAGAGATATTGTTGGAGAAAAGAAGGTCATATATGACACGATTTCCAAAATTTCTTCAAAAACCTCTGCATAAATAAACCAGAAAATTTGGTACTTAATTGATTAATAATTTCTAAAATCAATAAAGCAATTAAGTAATGGACCTAAATGAAGAACATGAACTTTACACAAGTCTACCAGGAAAAAGAGAAATAATTATTTAATATTCACTGGGATAAAGAAAAGTGTATTTAACAAGAAACTTTTTGTGCCAAATAAAATACGGAATTCAAATAAAGCAATTGAATGGTGTACTACATAGAGAAAATGAGCTTTACACAAGTCTCCAAGACAATAAAAATTATGAAATAATGTATTTACCATTCCAGGAGGATAAAATAGAGAATAGTTAACAAGGAACAGTATCCATGTTGAATGCTTTGATGAGAGCAAAACTTTAAACAGAGAATATATAAAATTATTTAACATTCAAAGAGGATAAAATGGAGAATATAGAAAATTATTTAACATTCAAAGAGGATAAAATAGAGAATATTTAACAAGGAACAGTATCCATCTTGAATGCTTTGATGAGTGCAAAACTTTAATAGTATAATTGCTTATGCCATCGTTGAATTTTGGAGATACAGATAGAAATGAGATTGAATTATTGAATCAAACAAGCATACCAGTTGATGGAGGCATCACAAGGATCTACATACATATATTAGGCTAAGCTGGAAAGGTATTCAGGACTTAATACTTTTTTTCTGTATTTTACTAATTTTATTTTTTTATCTGGGGCAGTTATATGATTTATTTATGTAAGGGTTTTTGCCACTATACGTACGGGATCTTAGTCATTTTAGACTAGGACTTAGTTGAAATTTTTTTGGTAAATATAGATAGCTTCCCTCTCAAGTTTTCCTTCATTTTCTCCCCCTTAGTACTTTTTAATTTTCTCCTACAAACATCTTCCAATCTCTAACATTTCTGTTACGAAGCTTGATCACAATTAGTTGCATAATTCCAGTCAACCACTCCAATGCTGGGACCAAGAGAAATCAGGATTACTTTATAGTTAATAATAAGACCCTCAATTTAGTTTAATTCATTGTCAGGTTAAAAGGTATAATTCACTTCTGTTGGAGCTAAATATTTAATGGATCTTCTCCAGAATCATTCTTTCATAGTTTACATTATCCACTCACAACTAATTTCTTTGTCATAATTAAAATCAAGGAATTAACATAGTGCAAGAATTTTTCCCCCTACAAAACAGAAATGAAAGTTCTCCAGCACAAGTTATCATTATCCTTGAAATATATTTAGAACGTCAACCTTGACAAGCATGTTAAAAAAATATAAAATATCCAATTTTTATGATTTTGAATATTAAGTCATAAATAATTAGGTTAAATTAGTTTTTAATTTAGAATAATAGTTTTGGTACCATTTGTATTTTGCATGTGGGAACAGAACTGTAATGTTCGTAAATTATGCACTAGTTTAGGGTTTTCCTAATAACTTTTTTGAATCCAAATTTAACTATTTAGGTGTTCAAAGAGTCCTGCTTTAGAATAATGTTTGTCACTCAAGGTTTCCAATTCTATTAATTTTAAGATTCCTAATCATATTAAAATTAGTAGAAATCAAATTTATAAATACACCTGTATCCTTTGAGTTACCACCTATCTTTGCCAGACTGACAAAAAAGAAGCAAAAGTACCCAACTAACCAAGAGGTGTCTTTGCATGCACACAACAAATTATTGTGGGCAGACCCAAAAAGGCAGTAAAAAAATAGCCTGTTAAGTATGCATACCCTGACCATCAGTTGTCAACATCCTACGCATTATGGGAAGGAGTGTGGGCTCAATTTGGACAAAAAGGTGTGGAAGCCTGCTAACTGATTCAAGAATTGTGCTTATAGCACGCAGACAACCAACTGCAGCCAAAGCACCAGGATCATCTGCATCCTCATCAGCTTCAGCAGTATTCATACACCTCCAAAATGCAGCAGCCTGAAAATGTAGCCAACAATGAGAAACCCAAGCAGAGATCACAGCCGCATGAAGGAGTATTTTGGGATAATAATTAAAGCATGTAATACCAAATTCTGGCATAATCCTAGTGCGTAAGGTGCCATTTCCTCCCCAAATTTGTCAACTATAGTCTCCAAAGTGAAGACAAGGTCCTCATTCTCAACCTCATTCATAAGTTTGAAAAATTCTGCAGGAATAAAATGTAACAACTCAATGAGAACAACTAATAAAGGAACCTTGAATTTAACAAAATAGTCTATTACTGATAAATTTCAAAGTTTAAACACTACGTACCATCAAGAAGTTGAGGAAGAATTGGACGAATCTCATTCAAATCTGAATAGTGAACAGAATAGTTTAGTAAACATCCCGCTTTAAATTTCAAGAGAGAAAAAAGAAAAAGGATAAATCAAAAAATTACACAATGAGAATGGGAAGAGACAAACATAGAAATACAGGTATACTGTATACCTCTGCAAGCTTCAACAAATGATCTTAATGCAAATACTGAATCAACACGAACAGGAAGTTCTGGATCACGCAACCCAGAAACCACACTGTGGAGTGCTTTGCGAAAATTGTTCTGATCTGAAAAGTTAATATGAGCATACTGTCCTGCAACCCATGCCGCCTAACATCCAGGCCACAGGAAGTATGAGAAATAGTTAAATCTCACCAAAAATAAAAATAAAATTACATGCATATGTATGCAAGTACACAAGGAACTATCTCAAAAGGCATTGTCATCTAGAAACCTAAAGAACAATGAATATAAGAAATTCAACTTTCACTGCAATAGCAATTACAATTCAAAACAACTAGTTACTTCAAAGTAAGGGTTTCAGACACCAGTTAAAGAACTTTCTTTTAACCATAATGATATCTCAGATGCTAGTCCTTTTGTACACATCTTAACTCTAAAAATTCTAATAATTGAAATAATCCCACACAGCCTCTCCCTCAAACAAATGACAAAAAATATATTTATCACCTGTGCATAGTTACACCTTATTTGACCTCCAAATTGTCAAACTACAAGTCATTATCTATCAGCAGTCAAACATTGCAATAGGAATAAAGTTTCAACACCTATAAATGAAATTAAAACTCAATGCAAATATGCAACAAAAATGTGAAGTCTAATGAGTGAATAACATATAAGTATATGATATTGCAACATGTAAAGTATAAAGTTGATAAAAGCCTAATAAAAGCACAGAATTGAAGCAATGAAATTGCATAAGCAGCAAACCTTGGCTCTAAGGTGACCAACTGGACTACTGAACTCAGGAAAAACATGTTGCACTAGCATGCGTTCCAGTTCAGATTTGTAGGGTTCAGTTTGTTTCAGTTTATCACAAAGAGCTCCAATAGCAAGCAGTGCACCGTCTTTCTGAGAATAGGGTTTATATTCTACTGGTGATTCATCATATCTGGATCAAAGGAAACGGTCTAAATGAATCCATTTAATTACACAATCATAGTAGGCATACATAGTAAACATCTTGTGAAAGAATACCTCTTAAATATTTCCACAATGAATTGAATAAACTTATGAAGATTATCTTTTCCACGTTTCCTAACCAATTCACTGACAAAATCCATGGATGCAGTCCTGGGACTATACAGATCTTCAATAATATCTGCATCAAGGCAATTAAATGCATGAGCTACATCTGCCTATCCCAAGCTTTTAAAGAAACATAGCCAGATATCAAAAACTCACCATAGCCCTTTCTCACATACTCATGGGGATCTTCATCCCAAAGTTTTTGGTCATTGTCATTGAAGCACATAAGGGGAAAAACAATCTCAAAAAGAAGGACATCAAGCCGTGGTTGCAACAAATTATACATAATATTCTTCGAAATACTGCATAAGTTGACAAAATAATATTAATACTTTAAAATTTACGTTCACCAGTAAAACAATTACTCACACTACAACAAAAGGTGCAATATATGATGTAATTAAATCATTCAGTAAACAGCTTCATAAAATGTGAAGGCACATAAGAAATATGCAAGAGTTCCAAAACCACATCTTGGACAAAAGCTTAATGAATAAGACCACATTTCTGTTTGTTTCTCGAGTTAGATTGAGTTTCAAATTACTTATATAGCAAGGATTTCCTTCTTGCATTCGCATGTGAATGAAAATACAATCATAGAATTGAAATACTTTTAAAAAAAATATTAAATACAGTCAATTCATTAAAGTCTAAAAAAAGTCTTTCGGGGACAAAGAACCCTAAAACCTAATTAGTAAAAAAGGAAACAGAAGAGAGCAAAATAAAGCTAATTGTTAAAAGACAAATGCAGAGGAAAATTGAGAAAATGAGTGTTCAACAAATAAAAAGAAGTGATTAAGAGAGCTGCAAGAATTCCTAAATTGAATGAAGTCTTAATATACTAACTAAAATCCAGAATCCTACATTCAGCAGTGGTGAAGCCTTCAATATTCTACAGAGGTGTAGCTAAAACACTGCTTTTATTTTCAATCTGATTTTCCATGCTTCTCTGAATCCTATTATTCCAATGATGCGATGACATAAATCTGCAGGACAATCTCATCCTTTAAGTGACTATTTTATAACAAAATGAAATACCACTGAATTTCATGATCTTAATTTAGCTACAAAATAATTACTTATTCATCAATATACCAAAACATATATTTTGACATATTGGCAACTTGGTTAATGTTAGGATCCCACATTGAGAGGGAAAAGGGTGCGCATGTGGTTTATAAGGGCTTGAGGACCCTCCCTTGGCAAGCCGGTTTTCCAAGGAGAGTTCTAACCAAGCCCACAAAAGGACCATTGCCTAGCCCAATTCCTATCAAAGGACCACTGTCCAGCGCAATTCAAATCAATTTGAGAGTGGGCTAAATGGTATCAGAGCATGATTCTATGCCCACATGGACATCGCCGATGTGGCAAGCTGACCTTGGGCCCAAGCTGCTACTCCGAGAAAGGGCATGGAGACCCAAGGGAAAAGGGATCTGTATAGTCACCCAAGGGGTAAAAATGCCGACGTGGAAGTCGGTTGCGAAAGCGTGGTGGAATATTAGGATCTCACATTGGAAGGGAAAAGGGTGGACATGTGGTTATAAAGGCTTGGACACCCTCCTTTGGCAAGCCAGTTTTCCAAGGAGAGTTCTACCCAAGCCCATGAAAGACCCATGGCTTAGCCCAATTGTTTGAGTTGTTGGCGTGGGTTTCTATCAATTGGTATCAAAGCAGGCCCCACCTTCCAAGCCCACGCAACAAGGCTTAGTAGGCCCCCTAAGGGGCCGAGAAGGAGAGTTGTTGATAGGCTTCTAAGTTAGGGGGCCGAGAAGGAGAGTTGTTGATAGGCTTCTAAGCCTAACAAGCTTCTAGGCAAAGTAAGATCCGAAGGGAGGGCAGCAAAGGCCGACAATGGCAGGGTAGCCAATGAGGGCAGGTGCTCTTTAGAAAGAAGATCAACGAGGGCACTGGATCTCGAAGCGTGGGAGAATGTTAAGATCCCACATTGAGAGGGAAAAGCTAGCCAATTGATATCAATTTGAGAGTGGGTTTCTATCGGTTACCACCAGGAATGCATTAGGAAACATTTACTAGCTACCTGGAACATAATATTTTAGATATTAATAAAATTTAAGACCCTCATAACATGTGTCCAAAAGAAAAAATGATAAAATCATATATGGACAAAATGCTAATTTATTTAATGAACCATATCCAAATATACACACACACACACTATACAATGCATTGATACATCACAATTTGATTTGTTCATGAAATTATAATTGTGCTTTGGGAACCAGTTAACATCACAAATATAAAACTCATTGAAAATTGTTGTTTCCACAAATTATTGGATTCAAGTAAAGAAAAATAAAACAAAATATAGAAACTTATATAATGAATGAGAAATCGTATTGCACCTGTTGCTCAGATATTGAAGAACAAGGTTAGTCACTCTATCAGGTAAATAGCCACCTACACGGATCCTATTCAAGAGATTTAGGTGGCACTCCAAGATCTTCCCAGCATAATTCTTCTGAAACATTTGAGCAAAAGCTTTGTTTTCAGGATTTTGAAGTTTGAGATCTCCAAACCTATCAAACAAAACAGAGATGTAATTGGCCATAACAAGTCAGGTCACTTTATGCTGCAAGGGTTATACAAGTTACTCGAAAATCATGACAAGAATTAAGAAATTACCTAGTGTACAGCCTGTTTAATATGTGAACTGTCCATTTCTTCACCTTCCACCACCCCCAAGATTTTCTTAGCTCAAGGTCGGCAGGCTCACCTTCTGAGGGAACAGGCCTCTCCAAAACATTCAAGAAAAGAATCATCCAAGCATTGAAAACATTTGGATCGAAAAGCTGCTTTGGAATCTCCAACTGAAAAAGAGATAGAAAGCAATAAGGATATCTAGATCGTAATTTGATACAAATAAAATATTAGCACATCAGGGTTGTTGAAAGCACATAACAACATCAAAATTTCTCATAATTACAGATGGATAACGGCCACCTCCTCAAAACACTGCACGAAAATGTACCAATAAATCACTCCTGGCAAACAATATGCCTCCGTCGACATTAAGAGGCAAAAAAAAAAAAAAAAAAAATGTTATCTAACTGTGAGAACAACTACAACACCCCTAGAAAGTTCTTGCTAATTATTTAACGCAAGATAACCTTGAAAAAGGCAATTATTAGATCCGCATCTTCTTACAATTACATGAACAACAGTAAATGCAAGTAGAATGATAGGAGTACATGCACCCAATTAAGTGCTTTCAACACTTTTTTTAGTGCAATACTAAAAAACTTTTAAGCAGCAATCAAAAAATCCTTCAAATAAAAGCAAGACATAGTATGTCTTGTGCAAGCTGAGGAACACTTGTCTTTACATAGAAGTCACAGGTTTACATTTAAAAAGTAGCAAAAAAGAAATGGAAAACCTATTTAAATATCATGAGCAAAATGTGAACCGGATAAAAGTATCGACAAATAGGAAAAGAGTATTGACTTATAACATCCAATTAAACATAATAAACAGCAAAAGCCTGACAAAAGCTGGGCTGTAAAACTCTACACATCAGAACTTACATATATAGATGACCAGAATATTTTACAAATAAGCTTAATCAAGTCGGCTATTTCCAATGATGGGTTGGGAATTTGGACAAGCCTGTTGAATATATTGAGAAGATGACGAAATGTTTCCTCAACAATTCGATAAACTGGTGTTCTCTCCTCGTCCGACTTGAACCTAAAACAACAAAAAATTAGATGAAATACAGTAAAGAACAAGCTTCGTTATTATACAGAGAAATAAACATACATCTCAACCTTTTTTTAACAGAAACCAATAAAGGACTTAAAAGTAGAAGAAAAAGAGAAAAAAAGAAGATAAAAACTTAGGAAAACAAACAAGCAAAAGGGTGTTTCAGTTGCAAAAAAAAGACCCTTATAAGAATTGATGATAAGAAACTTAAATTCCCCAAAAAAAGAAAAGAAAAAAAAAAAAAATAGATAAAATAAAAAATTGGCAACTTCGGTTTCAACACCACTTTTAGATCACCCACTATAAGATTTACTCTTTTAGAAAGCAGAACATCACAAACAAAATATACTATGGAGTTATGCTCCTTCAAAAGTTGTCAGTTTGGTGAACAATGGCAGCTAAGAAACCATTTCCTCATACAAGTTACCCTGCCTTGAAGCCTTCAAGGCATCTATATGGTGTTTCGTCTCAACCCCCCACCCCTTCGCAATAAAAAAATTTAAGCAAGCACCCAGGATGCCTTATACAGTTAGGTCATGTAGACAATATACAACTCTCAAACATATTAATAAATTTTAATATCAACTGATTGATGTCATTCCACACAGCTCAAGTGCTGCTAAATCAAACTCAAAGTAGAAGTCCATGTCTAATAGAGAACTAAAGCAAATTACAGTATTGAAATTTATTTTAAAAAACTGTTAAAACGTTATCTATCTATATGTGAACAAAAAAAAAAAAAATCCAACCAACTTTAAAAAATTACAGTTCTACTTACTCATAGTTTTTATACCCTTTCATAGAAGTAATATCTGTGGTATGGTACCTGAGTAGACATGGGACTTGTTTAAGACAATTGAATATCTAATTGAATCAATTCCAATTAAATTACGTATTATTGAGAAAATTACAGAAACTAATTAAATTGAAATTTAGAGATGAAATAAGCTATCACATCAACTTCTGATCTCGATCTATCACCCAAAAAAAAAAAAATTCTTTCATAAATTATTAGAAAATAAAAAGTGAATACTTACTCATATTTTCTAGAAAGAATCCGCAACACAAACAAAGCTCCATAAACTTGTTGATCCTGTAAGTTATGCTTCACCCAATCTAGAAGGTGTGGCCACTGCTCCGGGTAATCAGCATGGATAATAGTCTTCAGACACTCGCCTAGCTGTACCCTATAAAAGTGTCATGAATCAAGTCCAAATGTATAACTGAATCTAGGAAATTTGAAACATATCTTCCAACCATTAAAAACAACAATTGGTACCTCAATAATGGGGGAACTTGGGCAACAAATACAAGAATGTGATCCCGCACCATGTCTTTATCACTATGCGAGATCTTCTGTTGCTCATCTGCATCACATATTTACATAAACAATAAAACAACATACACTAACAATATTTAAAAGAATTTAAAATAATAAAACTAATAAAATTATTATATATATATATATCTATATATCTATATACTTGGCTCATGGGGTGCCCAATTCTTAGCAATGAAATTCTTGAAATGAATGCTGGCTACTTGTCTCACTGCCATGTCACAGTTATTGTCAACTATGATCTGCAATAGCCTTACCAGATGCTGAGGCGTGTACTGAAACTGGCAACAAACAAATAAAACCCAAAACAATATTCATCAATATCTGAATCCCATAATAAAATAAAACAAAACAAAAATCTCCAAAGCTTAAAGTAGGATAATATCTTTATCCAATTCATCCAATCCAGCAAATTACATAAGCAATTCAGATCAAAAGAAAAGGCAAATAAAACCAAATTCCAAACGATAATCAAAGAAATGAAAATTAGGAGAACCTGATTGAGACTTTGCTCGGCGGCTTTGCGTTCATCGGGGTTGGGACTAAGAGCAGCTTGGAGGATGACGGCGAGGCTAGGAAGATCCATGATGATGTTATTTGAGATAAGAATTGAAGTAAGAATGACCTAAACCCTAGCTCAATTGGAGTGGAGGGTTTAGAGTCTAGAGAGAGATGAAGAAAGTTTGTGAGAGTGTTTGTTTTGCGGAGAAAGACAGCTAGAAATTCAAGGGTATTTAAATGATTAGGGTTTACGGTTGTTTAACCATAAATACTACACTATACTACTTTCATTGACTCAAGCCCTGACTTCAACCACACGCGCGCCTTTTTGTTTGGCAATAGAATGAGTCGAATTCTTATCTGGATTGGTTATGGTTAATTTGTGTTATTCCAACCAAGATTACCTGTATTATCGTTAGGAAATTGGTTGAAAGGTTAAAAAGGCCACCTATCTACTTTTGTATTGACCACTAAACTACATAAAGACCAAAATACATTTATTTTGTTGATACATAATTTTAACATCAACGATTATACATGTGCAAAGTGCTAAGAGACTTCGAAATTACACATAAGAATGATTGTGAGAGTGTTTATAATGTTATGAGTAAGTTGTTTGTTAGTTAGTGCATAAATAACAAATTGACAAGATTAGCTTTTAGAGTGGTTCGAATGTTATAAACAAATCCTACATCCACTGTGTTTTTATTATGCTTTGTTGTGTGATTGCTAGTGAAGATTACGAAGAGTGCAATCTCTCAAGGTTACAAGTGATCGAGATATCCTAAGAGAACGACAAGTCAGTCTCTTTCTAATAATGTGTCTTTATTGTTTTTGTGGTAAAATAAGTGTCTGAATTTGAGAATCGATCCTGCTTTGAGGAGTGGAGTTGCCTATTTATAATATTCTCAGCTCAAAATAAGGAGTGCTTTTGCAAGTTATCTTGATTTGGTGAAGATCTTCCTTCCTTCTGATTCGTTGAGAACTTTCATCTATATCCTTAAATTAAATGAAATTTTGGCAGATGGCTACACAAAATATCCTTGGAGTCGGTTTAAGAATTATCCAATTATCTCTTGTTTGTCCTTGTACACGTGGTGAATTCTGAATGGTGGAATTGAATGTTGAATCTTCATTGGTGGTAAAGAAATCAGTATGTGCTTTAGGCATAACAGAAGACCCTTAGTTCTTGGAATTCAAAATTGAATTTCGGGAACTACAAGTTATGCTGTGATCTGGGCATGTGCTGACTCTTCAAACAAATAAGATCTCTAGAGATAATTCTTGATGTGCCTTCGATGTGGCGTTTGATGTGCGAATTTCCATGGCCTTGTAGAATTGACAATTAGAGAGCTCGAAGAAATCATGTGGATGAGAGCGATCTGAGTGTGGTCATGTCATGAGAATTGAGAGTTGTCTAAAATCTTGCGATCTGAGAGATTGAGGTGACCAGGTGGATAGGAGTGATCTAACGCTAGCCATGCCCTTCGAAAACTGAGGATGAAATGAGGTCTACGATCCAAGTATCTTTTTGCGATATGAGAAGATGCAATGCAGTGAAGCTTGAACGATCTTCATAGATATCCCTTGTTTTATTATTGGCGTGTTCAGCAATACGATTGATTGACTTTTTCTAACCAAAAGTCAGTGTGCGCATTAAATGACAACCATGCACATTTAATGCTAGCCATGCTGAAAAGACATTCCTTGTGGTGCATTAAATGTGACTGAGATGAATATGCCAACGAGTACAACTCTCTAGGGTTTCAATCAACAGTTTTCTCTTTGGAAAAACGTGGAGGTCACTCTTTCCATAGATTAATGACACGTGGCTGAGATGAACGGTCAGAAAACCACTCCTGCCATAATTTTTGTTTATAAAAGGCAATGAACCATCACTCTTTCATGAACACAAACCCTAAGTTGCTTGAGAAAAATCAAAATCCCTCTTTCAGAAAATTTTGCCTCCTCATTCTCTGAGTCTTGTGATTGAACGTTGATGCAAACATCTTTCATTTACTCCAAAACTCATCCTTTTGGGGACTGTGAGGTAATAATCTTCGTCTTTATCTCTTTTCCTTAGTTATTTGGTGGTGTGCATCCATGGTAGGGCTATAGACTTAGGTGTTTTCTGGGTTGAGTCATCTGGAAACTCTACGTAGTTAGGTGAAGAATCTCGATGAGTCTTACCTTTCGAAGTTTGTGGTAGTGGTAGGGAACTATTAATGGGTGAAGCCTTTATTTCTTCTTCTGAGTCGTCTTATGAGGTAGATTATTCTAGGTTTGAATCCCCTTTGGTTGTCATCCCTTTACAGATAGTAGAACCCATAGAATACCTTGGAGGTTATCGGAATGAGTGGAAACCAACTACTGAGATGGGAAAAACCAATAAAGAAGAAGCCCCTGGTCCGTCAACTTCATGACCTGCAAACATGGAGTTCACTCTAACTACAATCACTTTGGAGGAGTTACAGAAGATCGTGAATCAGTATGCCATCGAGGTGCACTTGTATAAACGAAGAACCTTTACAACTCACACCCTCCTAAAGGGATGGCAGCGATCTCTGAAGCAATGTTTAAGACTAGAGTTGTATCCCTCTTCATCCTTTCATCAGGTCAACACTTGACCAGTTCGAGATTGCGTCATTTCAGATGACGCCCAACTCACACATAATGGTTGTGGCGATGTATATATCATTTTACAAGCATGACCTTAGCGAACCTAAAGTGCTAGAGCTCGCATGCACCTATATGTCGAAGAAGACCAAGGACAAGGAATTATACTATCTCTCCAAGCGATCATCAATCGAAGATGGATTGTTTGGGTATCCCAATAATGTAGGGCATTGGAGTCAAAATATTTTTTCATTGAGTATTTCTGTACTTTTTAGGAGTCGAGTAGGTTTTTTTCCTCTGTGATGGATGTTGTGTTTTTTATCCTTGTATGAGATCGTCACCTAACGATCTTCTTTGTATGTAGAAAACAAAGCGACAAAGTATCAACTATTATAGGACCACAATTGGATACAGGCTTTAGTCGCTTCCCGGAGGATTACCATGACGTGAGGTTGCTCATTACCACTTAGAGTTTGAGGAAGTATGGATTCTTTGGTAGCGATGCCTATCTAGATATAGCAACCACGAAACCATGTGAGATTTTCTCTTAGTAAGTGGCTATTTTTTGTCTTTTGATGTTTGCTAACTATGCCATTTTTTTTATTTATTTTTTTTTATTTTTTTTTTTTTTGTGTAGAGATGCCTCCAAGAAGAGTTAATTCAAAAGCAGGGAATCCCTAGGCTTTTCTTGAGCACTTAGGAACTCAATGTTCCTAAACCTATGGGTGATGTCCCATCAACTGAGACCCGAACTAACATTGAGAAACATCCAAAAGAGAAGAAGTCGGCTGAGACATCGTGCGCTCCAGTCCTGGTCCCAAAGAAGACCATTGCTTTGAAAGAAAGGAAGCAAATAGGAGATGAGGAGACTGACACCTCTGGCGAGGAGGTTGTATACAAGAAGAAGCAAGCTACCAAGGGTGACTTCAAATATGTCAATGTGGAGTAACCTCTGAAGAAGCAAAAGAGAGATGATCCTACGAAGATTATCCAAAAAGAGATCGGTAAATCCTTAAGGGCAGAAGATGCCAAGGATTCAGTCTCAATGATCATGAGAAGTTACTCGAATACATGCAAGCCCAACTATCTTCGATGCCCGAATTGCAACTCAATGACACTTGGGAAGATTTAAGAAGATCAAACTGTTTGATCTGCTAGTAGACGTGCCCTGGCTACAAAATCAAGTACTTGACTTTCCCTTTTTGCGATCTTAATAGAGATCGACAAAAATCTTTTCCAGTGCTGACTTGTGGTTGTTTCACTTTTTGCAAGCCTCTTGTACTCTGAACATGTTCTTCAACAAGGTTCACACCCAACTTTCCGTCTAAGAAAAAAGTGGAAGCAAATATGAAGACATAAAGAATGAGTTGGCCAAGCTTAAGGAAGGCTTGGCAATTGCCAACAAGGTGGCAAAGGATGCCCCTAGATACCGCTAAGAAGAGATCATCGAGGAGCTCGACGCAAGTAGTGAAAAGCTTCGGCTAAACAGAGAACGTGAAGCGAGGATCACAAATTCTCAAGCCAAATTGTGGTCGGACATTGAGCGAGCTGCCAAGGAAAAAAATAAAGCGCTGGAGACCGCTAATTAAGAGATTGCTTCCTTGAGGGAACATATATGACTTTCTAAACTCGAACTAGAGAAGAAAGCAGGGTTGTGGGCGTTAGAGGTCATTAAAGCTTTGCTCTCAGACAACGCTGATGCTGATTACTCCAGACTTCCATAAGCGTACATAGATGCTATCGACGCATTGTGGAATGAGGATGTCATTGTCAAGGAAGAAGACATGTTGCTTATCCTTAAAGATGAAGATCTTGAAAAGGATGCTCACGAAGAGCAAGAGAATCCTGAGATCGAGGCTGGTTGTGAAGAGGTTGAAAATCTTGAGATTGAAGCACCCTTTATGTAGGATCCTTTCCTTGAGTCTTTAAATCTCGAGGACAAGACGGAGGAGTGATCACTTAAAAGATCCTTTTTTATTTATTTATTTATTTTTTTTTTTTTAAGGATCAGTTTGTATGTGATCTTTTATATATAAAAGAATCTTTTTTCACTTTGAGTGATCAAATCCTTTTCATACATCAATAATGAGCACATTTCTTTTGCATATTATCTCAAATGGAATAATGAGATCACAAGAAATTACACATAAGAAAGATAACAATATACACGATGTAATTCTTATTGATAATAAAAAAATTACAAGTATATCAAATTGTTCAAAGAATAAGAAAAAATGTAATTCAGACACTTACTGATAATAGCGGCGTAGGTGCTTGGCATTCCAAGCATGTGATATCTCGAAGCCATTTAGTCGCTCTAGATGGTACGTTCCAGGTCGGATCACCTTAGCATCTGATATGGATCTTCCTAGTTAGGTCCCAACACCCCCGCATTGGGTTTGTTGTTTTGATCAAGACTTGCCTTATAACCAAATCTCTGACTTGAAAATCTCATTTTCTAACTTTGGAGTCGAAAAACTTCTTAATTCGTTGCCGGTAAGAAGCTATGCACAACTGAGATTTGTTACGGTGCTCTTCGACCAAGTCCAGACTTGCACATATGAGTGCTTCATTGTTGTAAGTTTCTCTCCGAAGTGAACTGATTTCGATTTCAATAGGTATCATAGCCTTGCACATGCTAGTGAGAATGGTGTTTCATCAGTAGAGGTCCTCGGAGTGGTTATGTACGACCATAAAACTTTTGGGAGTTTGTCAGCCAATTGCCTTTAGATGTGCCAAGTTTTGCCTTTAAGGTGTGTTTAATGGTTTTATGACTGCCTCAAATTAACCATTAGCTTGAGGTCTTGCTACTAAGGAGAATTTCTTCTGAATCCCCAGATTTTCGCAAAACTGCTTGAAATCCTCATTATTGAGTTGTTTTCCATTATCTGAGATAAGGGTGTGAGGAATTCCAAAGCTTCAAATGATGTTCTTAAAGACGAAGTCTTTGAGCCTTTTTGTACTGATCGTGGCTAAGGGCTCAGCTTCAACCCACTTTGTGAAATAGTCCACTACGACTACTGCATATTTGATACCATTATTTCCGATTGGCATAAGACCGATAAGATTAATTCCCCACATAGCGATGGCCAAGGGCTGGTCATCGTTGTCAACTTGTGGGAAGGAACTCATGGGATGTTCTTGAACCTTTGACACTTATCACACTTCTTTACGAAGGTGAAAGCAGTCTCATGAAGCTTGGGCTAGTAAAATCCTTGACGAGTAACTTTCCTGGTGAGAGATTTGTAATACCCAAGATGTCAAAGGTATGTTCCCAACTCAAAATAGTCCTTTAGATGTTAATTTTATGTTAAAAGGCATAAAATCTAACTAAGGGCAAAATAGTCAATTCATTTGGAACGATATGAATCAATTATCCATAAAAGGGTATTAAGGCAAAATAGTCATTTTACCTATGGATAAGCATTGCAAAAGTGAAGGATGAGTAGGCTTAATTACATTTAATGGCATTAATTAAGTAATAATTATGTTTAGTGCCAAATGACCAAAATGCCCTTATATAAAGAATTAAGGACTTATGAGTTATACAATTAAAATAATTGGGCCATAGCATAATTTTGAAAAATTAATGAAATATTTTCCTATAAATGAGAGGAAATTCGTTCAAGCCAAAGGAGATATCATTTCTTCAACCTTTCTTCCATTTTCTGTCAAATCTTTCATGAAACAAGCTTTCTCTCTTTAAGTTTTAAAGGAGTTTTGCATAATTTTTCAAGGAAAACAAGATAAGAGCCTTGGATCTTCAAATCGAAGGGTTTAAGGTAAAGATTAAAAACCCTAGTTTTGATGTGATTTGAAGATTTGAGGTAGATGTTGAGGTATAATGTTATATATGTAGGATTAAGGTGTAAAAGAAGATAAAGGTAAATGATTTGGGGGAATTCTTTAAAAAGGTAAGGAAGAAGCTCCCATGACTTTCGGGATTATGCTAGGGTTTGTAGATTTTAATGAAACCTTAAATTAAGGCTTTAAGGCATATAATTAGTTGATGGCAAGTGTAGTTGAACTCATTAATGTTATTTATTGCCTTGAATTCATTATACATGAAGTTATTACCATTTATGTTTTATGAGTTGTTATGTTTAATTAAAGAAAATGAAGTATTGATGTTGATGTGGCAAAACTTGTAGTATTGGAGGCCACATGGTGTTGAATGGTTGATATTAGAAGTGTTGATGTGTTGTTTGCATTAACTTACAATGTTATAGCAATGATGGATGATCATGGGAATGAGGTTTTACACTTCTTTTAAAATGTTAAAGACTATTAAGGGGAGGTTTAATTGAACCATAGGTTGACATATTTGTTAATTGTCAATAGAAGTTGATATGGCATGGTTTAATATGAAAAATTCGGATTTGGCAATTTTAGGGGTGATGTTAAACATGTTTCAGTGTTTCAACCATAACTTGAGTTATAAAAATTGAAATGATATGATTCTTTAAGCATTAGAAATTTCAGACATAGCCCTATAACTTTCATGTTTAGGCCAAGAGCCAATTAGTTTGAGAAATGGATGGAAAATGGCCTGAAGAATAAACTTCTGGTTATTAAAGTTTAAGATTTAACATGATTAATTCTTATGATTATTAATGTATTGTTATAATTAAGCCATGTACTAATGTTTACCCATTGGTTAGATGATCTTTGAAAGATATACATGGTCATGGATGCGAATGCATGATTAATGTTATGAAACAGGATGAAGATGCAATGTAATATATGTTTCAAGATGATGAATGTAAGCAAGTGGTAATGTAAATGGATTGATAATCCATAGATGAATCAAAAGTATTAAGACTAAAACATGTATTTACATCCTATAAAATGTTAGAGAGGCATATAGACAAGATGGAAAATGCGTAAGCATATCCTCGTATACCAGTTGAGGAAAGATGAATATATGCTTTAGATGCTAAATAACGTGTAAGCACACCTCTCGATGATATGAGCCCTAGATGAATTTTAGGCTAGATGAGAGGAAAGATGAATATATGCTATAAATGCTAATTAACGCGTAAGCATATCCTCGTATTCTGGTTTAGGAAAGATGAATATATGCTTTAGATGCTAAATAATGCGTAAGCACACCTCCCAATGATATGACCTCTAGATGAATTTGAGGCTAGATGAAGAAAGATGAATATATGCTTTAGATGCTAAATAACGCATAAGCATGCCTCCGGATGATATGAGCTCTAGATGAATTTGAGGCTAGATGAGATGAAGTGCTTAAGATGCTAACGAAAGGTCGATCGGCTAGAGTTGGATGATTCATATGCATTTAGTTGCATTACATGAGTTATAATGTTATTTACATTATAAGATGATTTGTACTCATGTTAGATGATATTTAGATGTTACGTCATGACATGTGATGTGTGTGTACTATGTTTACATATTTATTTGTATGTGTACACTTGATGTTTTATATGACCATGGGGAAGATGATGAAAAGTATATGAGTTAGTAAAGAAAAGGAACCATACTTAGATGCAAAAGAAATGTGGAATGTAAATGAATGTGTTTGAATGAATGTCAAATAACATACTTGGTATTGAATGAATCATTCTTTACTGAGCGATTAGTGCTCACCCTTTCATGGTTGAATGTTTTACAGGTAATTCAAAAGCGAAGGATGCTGGAGACAGTAAGGCTATGTGTGAGGGGAGATAATTTATTGTCGTCCTGATGTTTTATCTTGATGTAAATAATATCAATGATAAATGTTTTTGAAACACCTTTTTAAAGCTTCCACCATATGAATGAAAATGGTATTAATATGTTTTGATTGATTAATGCCCAAATGAATTCAAGTTTTTATTTTTATTTTTATTTTTGAAGGTACAAATTTTGATCTTGTGGTACATCTTATAGTAATGTTTTGGATATTATTATTATTCTTGCACAGGTTTTCTAAATACAACTTGTTTCCCAGACATGAATTCTCTGGATTCTCATTAAGGGATATTCTTAGGGTACTTGAATGGGGAGGGTTTTACAGAGATTGTGCAGCAATATGGTTGCCACAAATTCCTTCATGTATCTCTATGAGGATGTAATCTGTCTCTTCATCCGTTACACATCTTAGCAAAGGGGTGGCATACCCTCGCTTATACAACTAATCTCCGATCATGGTGTTGTTAGGAATCGATCTATCCAACGCAGCGGAAAAACAAAAATTAAAAGGATGAGTCGATTCCTTTTATGCCAAGATCCAAGTATAGATTATATAGTTTATGTGTCATCAAACAAAATTCTGCACAAAATAATATCAATCTAGACAAGGATCAGAGATCTTACGTATGTTTGGAGGCTCTTTCAAATGTATCTGAATCTACTTCGCTACCGATTCAACGTAGAACTGAACGAACGGTGATCCACACGAAGACAATCCGAAGAACCAAAGAGGGATTTGCTAGATCCACTAATTGGCTTCAAGAATCAAACTTGAATAAAAAAAAAACTTTGATTCAAAACCAAGGGGAGAACGTGAGAGATAAGGGTGAAATGGGGCTACCTTTTTCTCTCCTTTTAATTGAATGAATAATCGATTAATCACTTAACACAACTTGCACTTATATAGTGCAAGTTGTTGAAATCCTATTCCTATAAGGAATACACATGGGTTCCAACTCTAGTCCACCCCTATGTCCAAACACCCTTCTCATGGTATTTTATTTTTAATTAATTATTATAATTAAAATCAATTAATATATTTATAAAATATGTTAACATTTAATTAATAATAATAATTTAGTTAAGTATATGCGTACATATACTGAAATATAATCTCACTAATTTAACTTTGATATTAAATTAAATACAGGCAACAACCTCAGCAAATTTAATTGCACTGTGAGATTACCAAAATACCCTTTCATCCTAAAAGACGAAAATACCTCTTGAACAAAACGATTCTTAAGTTATCTTCTAAGTGTGTGACCCGTAGGCTCCTTATCATATCGGTAGTGAGTAGTATCGAGATTAACACCAATTAATCGTCTCACTACACACAGACTAAGATTGGCCCCTAGCAAGGCATCATGGCCATCTGATAGATTCAGATTTAGCGAAATAGCTACCTATCAATGATATGGTTACCGTGCAATTAAATCCTTTCATCATCTGTTATCTCATCGAGACTGAGGTACAGAAATAGTGTTAACCTTAGTTATCCTTGATACCTTTGTATTCAGTTACTGGACTAATGACCGGAATAATAAATTGGATTGAGCAACAACTCAGTCCCACGGTGGCCACAGATTTAGTGTCATTGCCATTTACTGAATTGCACAGAGAGTTAACTTCTCCCGTACCCGAGAGTAATTAATCCTCTGTCGATCCACTATAGTCTTGATACACCCCTCGATGTAACCACTCACTACCGTATTGATAGCTCTGAATAGAACTACGTTGGGCTAGTGTCAAACTACACCAATCAGTGCACAAGGCACTCCAGTGATCTCAAGTCTAAAGATCACATGCACCACCATTCGTTAGAAGATTTGTTCCATAGACACTGAGGTTACCATCTATATGGAATCCTCTGGTGGGTCGGTCTCGTGAACTTGCCTACAACAAGCACCCATGTGTTACACTAGGTTGTCAACAACCTTAACAAGTGAGATCAGTCATTGTCTTTCGACACGGTCGTTCAACACTATGATAACCTTACCGTATTATCTGTGTCCTTGGTCAAAATAATACTGAAGCTATGGAAATTTCTAGAATGGCCACCATATGTGATCAGATGGTTCTCACTATCAAGATTTAAAACACTTGATACCTTCATCACGGTTTCACCATCCTAAGGACATATATCAATATATACATATATGATTTACATGATATAGAATAAAGTGTCTTTTATTGATTAATGAACATTATTATAAAGATTCAATTTTACAATAATTGATTGGCTTTAGGGCACCTACTCTAACAGGTGTAATGAGCAGACTTAATGTGAAGGATTCTTGTTTTTGTTTTGTTGCGAGGAAGGTTTCCTTCTGTGAGGTATGAGATAATGGGAGTCATCCAAGGTTCTAACCATATTGTCATTGTGGACTGATCGGATGAAGTGATGTTGGAAGCTTCAATGTACTTGACTAGAATGCCTTCCAAAACATCAGAATCCGGCAATGAAGCGATTTTTTCCAAAGCATCTGCCATAGAGTTTTGATCTCTAAGGATTTTCATAATCGTGTACTACTTGAAAGACTTGAGCTCAGTCTTGGCTTTTTTCAAGTAGACAATCATATTCTATTTTTTGGCTTGATATTCTTCCAATATTTGGTTGATGTCCAGTTTGGAGTCACTACAAATATCAATCATTTTTGTGTTAGAGTTGGTGCCTTAGAGCCAATTAATTATTGTAAAATTGACTATTTGTAATATTTATTAATCAATAAAAGGCAATTTTCTTCTATATCATGTAAATCATAAATTGCATGCATTGATATATGTCCTTAGGATGGTAGAACCGTGATGAGGGTATCAAGTATTTCAAATCTTGATAGTGAGAACCCTATGATCATATATGGTGGCCATTCTAGAAATGTCCGTAGCCCCAATATTATTCTGACCAAGGACAGATAATATGGTAAAGCTATCATAGTGTTGAACTACCTTGTCAAAAGACAGTGATTGATCCCACTTGTCAAGGTTGTTTGCCAATAACCTGGTGCGACACATGGTTGCTTGTTGTAGGCAAGTTCACTAAACAGGCCCACCCGAGGATTCCATATAGATGGTAACCTCAATGTCTATAAAATAAATCCTCTAACGAATGGTGGTGCATGTGATCCTTAGACTTGAGATCACCGGAGTGCCTTATGCACTGATTGGTGTAGTTTGACACTAGCCTAACGTAGTTCTATTCAGAGCTATCAATACGGTAGTGATTGGCTACATTGAGGAGTGTATCAAGACTATGGTGGATCAACAAAGGATTCATCACTCCCGAGTACAGGAGAAGTTATTTCACGACACAATTCAGTGAATGGCAATGACACTAAAGCTATGGCCACAGTGGGACTGAGTTTTTGCTCAATCCAATTTATTATTCTGGTCATTGGTCCATAACTGAATACAAAGATGTCGAGGATAATTGAGGTTGGCCCTATTTCTGTACCTTAGCCTCGATGAGATATTGGATGATGAAAGAATTTGATTGCATGGTAACCATATCGTTGATAGGTAGCTATTTCGTTGAATCTGAATTTGTCGGGTGGCCATGATGCCTTATAGGGGCCAATCTTGGTCTGTGAGTAGTGAGACGATTAATTGGTGTTAATCGCGACACTACTCACTACTGATATGATAAGGAGCCTTCGAGTCACAAACTTAGAAGATAATTTAAGAATCGTTTTTATGAAAGGGGTATTTTCATCTTTTAGGACGAAATGGTATTTTGTAATCTCACAGTGCAATTAAATTTGCTGAGGTTATTGCCTGTATTTAATTTTAATATTAAAATTAAAATTAGTGAGATTATATTTAAATATATGTGTGCATGTATTTAAATGGATTATTATTAATGATTAATTAAAATTAAAATACCATAAAGGGTGTGTTTGGTTGCAAGGATGGATTAACTTGAGAGTCCATGGCTATTCCTATTGGGATTAGGGTTTTAATTAAGTGACACCATATAAGTGAAACTTAATTACAACATAATAGAACAATTATTCATTCATTGAATAAAAGAAAAGAAAAACCCTAGCCACGCTTCTCCCTCTCTCACGTTGTTCAAAGTGTGTGTGAATCAAAGAATTTCTTTCTTTGATTCACTTGATTCTTGAAGCCTTCTATTTGTTCTAGCAAAACAATAGTAGGTTCTATGGATTATCTTCATGTGGACGACGTACGTGTGATTCTCTTCTTGAATCGACAAGCGAAACTAAAGTATTGAAGGAGTCTCCAAACGTGGGTAAGTATTCCGAATCCTTGTATGGATTTATTATACTGTTTTAATGCAAATTTTATAAACTTGTAAACATTATAATCTGTACCCAGATTTGGGATTAAGCATTTGATCAGATATTTGTGATTGAATTTGTGCTTTTCTGCTGCGTATACCCGATCACTTACTAACATTTTGATCATATCTCTTTCGCTAGTCAAAGACTAGCGAACAATGCTTTATAATCGACCTCATTGTTGGTGGCCTTAAATCCGAATTTGAGTGCTCCATAAATGCAAGCACTCTTAGGGCTTACGAGTAGAAGACCGGCCCAAGCCCTCTTCCTGTTGGAAGATCCATCAACATAGAGATTCCATGTTGACAAATTCTGGACCATCTCTTGATTGGTGCCTTGGGTTGGGAGATCAGGTTCCTGATTTGGTTGATGGGAGAACTCTCATATGAAGTCAGCCATGACTTGCCCTTTGATAGCTTTGGGCTTGAAATGCAAATTGAATTGACTTAATTCCATAGCTTACTTAAGCAATTTACCCAAGGCCTTAGATTTTTGAAGGATATGTCTGAGTGGGTAATTGGTTAGGATGTGAATGGTATGAGCATGGAAATAAGGTCACAGCTTTCTGGATGTAGTCACCAATGATAAGGCTAATCATTCCATCTACGGATACCTTGTTTTCTGCATCCAGTAGCCATTTGCTGATATAGTATATGGGCCATTGCACTTCGCCTTCTTCTCGAATCAGAGCAACATTAATTGCATACTGGGAGACTGATAGATAAAGCAAAAAGGTCTCCTTGGGAAGTGGCTTGGACAGTAAAGGCAGTTATCCGAGGTGTTCCTTTAGTCTTTGGAAAGATTACTTTCACTCTAAAGTCCATTCAAATTTTTTTTTGGCCTGGAGCACATTAAAGAACTGTAAACAACGATCTGTAGCTCTTGATATGAAGTGATTGAGAGCCACGATCCTCTCATTCAAGCTCTGAACTTGCTTGGGCCTCGTAGAACTGCTCATATCTAGGAGAGCTTGTATTTTCGTGCGGTTGACCTCTATTTCCTTGACGCTACTCTAAAGGAACACTTAAGAGGATTAAGCTTCATTTTGTACCTCCAGAAGATGTTGAACATATCAAAGAGGTGGGCGATATGGTCTGAAGCAATATGAGATTTGACTAGCATATCATCCACATATACCTCCATGGAATTCTTGATCTGGTCAAAGAACTTTTGGTTAACCAGGCACTGGTAGGTTGCTCTAACATTTTTTAGACCGAAAGGCATAACTTTGTAGCAATATAGCTTGCGATCAGTAATGAACAAGGTGTACTCCTCATCTGGGTGTTGAATATCGGGATCTGATTGTATCCCAAGTAGGCATCCATGAAATTGAGCAGCTTGTGCCTAGAAGTAGCATCAATGAGTTGGTCAATTCTAGGTAAGGGAAAGTTGTCCTTTGGACATGTCTTATTACGATTGGAGAAATCAACACAGGTTCGCCATTTCCCATTGGGTTTCTTCACCAAGATTAGATTGGCAACCCAATTGGGGTAGTGAGCCTCTCGAATGCAACTAATCGAGAGGAGCTTGTCAACCTCACTTTTGAGAGCCATGTAGCATTTTGGGTCTATAGCTCTCTTCTTTTGGTGAATAGGGTGGAATTCAAGATCGATGTTGAGTGTATAACATATGACATCTAGGTTGATGCCAATCATGTCGGCATGTGTCTAGGCAAACACATTGATATTCTGTCTAAAGAAACTCGTTAATTCTTTAGCAAGTTGAGAGTTGAGATTGCCCTAGATTTTCAACACACGAGTTGGCTTGTGCTCATTAATTGATACCTTGGATAGTTTCTCCATAAGACTATTGTGGGAATCTTCCTCTTGAATTCAAGGGTCAATTATGTCCTTGACTGGTCCGGGATGTGGAGTACCCTTGACGATCTCCATTGTTTATTGGTGATTTCCCCTTGTAGCAAGTTGGCCTACTTTGTTATAGCAGTCATGGGATGCACGTTGCAATCCCCTAACTTCCCCACATCTGAAGGGAGTGGAGAACTTCATCAATTGATGATAAATTGAGGTAACAGCCTTGAAGTTTCTCAGAAGTGGTCGTCTGACAATGGCGTTGAAAGCAGACGGACAATCCACAACCAGAAATTCAATTATTTTGGTCACATCGTATAGATAGCCTAATGTGATAGGGAGTTTGATTGTTCCTCAGGGAATTAGATGGTCCTCGGTAAACCCATATAGTGGGGTGGATACAAGCTTTAGATCTATATCTAACAACCACATTCTCTTGAAGGCCGGTTGAAGTAGGATATTAACAGTGCTTCCATTGTCCACCAACATTCTGTAGACTTTGCTATTCCCCACTTGTGCAGTGATGACTAATGCATCACAATAGGGTGATACATTTGCCTTGCGCCTTTCTCTAAGAAAGGCAATCTCTTATTCTCTTTGAGGGTGCTTTGTTGGACATCACTTGAGATTGAGGACATTGTGGAGTTCATATCTAACTTCTCTCGCATAACAATCTTGAGAGTTTTGTGAGTTCCCCGCTGTGTCCGTCCCTCTTGTAAAACGCCCCTCCAGTCAGGTATCCTCTGAATATCCCTCAATGAGAATCCCGGGGATATATGTTTGGAGAACGAGTTGTATTTAGAAAAACCCTGTGTAAGGATAATAATAATAATATCCAAAACATTCATATAAGACGTCACGCAGGATCCAAACTTATAATTTCAAAAACTTTAAGAATTTATCCGGAAATTTCACAATCAAAACATATTTATAGGGTGGAAGATTCCAAAGGTGTTTCACAAACATTTATCATTTACATTATTTACATCAAGATAAAAACATCAAGATGACAATAAATCATCTCCCCTCACGTGTAGCCCCACTGTCTCTAGCATCCTTCGCTTCTGGTCTACCTGCAAAGCAATCAACAATGAAATGGTGAACGCTAATCGCTTAATAAGGAATGATCCATTTCATTCTAAATGTGCTATTTGACCTTCATTTAAACATATTTGTTAACACACCACTTATCTTTTATATTTAGGTATACTTCCTTTTTTCTTCTTCTAATTCATATGTTTTTCATCATTTTATCCCATGACTATATAAACATCAATGCATACACATACAAATAAGTATGTAAACATAGTACGCACACATTACATGTCATGATACAACATCAAAATATCATCCAACATGAGTATAAATCATCTCATGATGTAAATAACATCATAACTCATGTAATGCAACTAAATGCATATGAAGCATTTAATGTAGCCGATCGGACTTTTCTTAGCGTCTTAAGAACTTCATATCATCTAGGCTCAAATTCATCTAGAGCTCATATCATCGGGAGGCGTGCTTACGCGTTATTTAGCATCTAAAGCATATATTCATCTTTCCTCAACCGGTATACGAGGATATGCTTACACATTTTCCATCATGTCTATATGCATGTCTAACATCTTATGGCATGTAAATACATATTTTATTGAGCTTAATACTTTTAATTCATCTATGGATTATCAATCCATTTACATTACCTCTTGCTCACATTCATCATCTTAAAACATGTATTACATTGCATCTTCATGCCATTTCATAACATTAATCATGCATTGACATCATGACCATGTATATCTTTCAAAGATCATCTAACTAATGGGTAAGCATTAGTACATGGCTTAATCATGTCAATATATAATCAATTCATAATCATAAGAATTAATTATGTTAAATCTTAAACTTTAATAACTAGAAGCTTTTACTTCAGGCCATTTTCCATCCATTTCCTAAACGAATTGGCTCTTGGCCTAAACATAAAAGTTGTAGGGCTATGTCTTAAATTTCTAGTGCTTTAAGAATCATCACATTTTGATTTTTATAACTCAAGTTATGGTCAAAATACTAAAGCATGTTTAACATAACCCCTAAGCTTACCAAATCCGAATTTTTCATATTAAACTATGCCACATCAATTCCTATTGACAATTAACCAATAGGTCAACTTATGGATCAAATAAACCTCCCCTTAATAGTCTTTAACATCTTAAAGGAAGTGTAAAATCTCATTCCCATAATCATCCATTATTGTTATAACATTGTAAGCTAATGCAAACAACACATCAACACTTCTAATAGCAACCATTCAACACCGTGTGGCCTCCAATACTACAAGTTTTGCCACAATCAACATCCACACTTCATTTTCTTCAATCAAACATAACAACTCATAAAACATAAATAGCAATAACTTCATGTATAATGAATTCAAGGCAACAAATAGAATAAATGAGTTCAATTACACTTGCCATCAACTAATTCTGTGCCTCAAAACCTTAATTTAAGGTTTCATAAAAATCTACAAACCTTAGCATAATCGCTAAAGTCATGGGAGGTTCTTCCTTACCTTTTTAAAGAATTCCTCTAACAAATCCTTTGCGTTTGTCTTCTTTCATACCTTAATCCTACATATACAACATTATACCTCAACATCTACTTCAAATCTTCAAATCACATCAAAACTAGGGTTTTTAATCCTTACCTTAAACCCTTCAACTTGAAGATCCAAGACTCCTATCTTGTTCTTCTTGAAAAATTATGCAAAACTCCTTTAAAACTTAGAGAGAGAAAGTTTTTTCATGGAAGATTTGAGAGAAAATGGAAGAAAGGTTGAAGAAATGCTATCTCCCTTGGCACTCTTTTAAAACTTAGAGAGAGAAGGCTTGTTTTATGGAAGATTTGAGAGAAAATGGAAGAAAGGTTGAAGAAATGCTATCTCCCTTGGCTTGAACGAATTTCCTTTCATTTATAGGAAAATATTTTATTAATTTTTCAAAATTATGCTATTGGCCCAATTATTTTAATTGTATAACTCATAAGTCCTTAATTCTTCATATAAGGGCATTTTGGTCATTTGGCACTAAACATAATTATTACTTAATTAATGCCCTTAAATGCAATAAAGCCTACTCATCTTTGACTTTTTCAATGCTTATCCATAGGTAAAGTGACTATTTTTCCCGTAATACCTTTCTATGGATAATTGATTCATACCGTTCCAAATGAATTGACTATTTTGTCCTTAGTTAGAGTTTATGCTTTTTAACATAAAATTAACATCTAAAGGACTATTTTAAGTTAGGAACATACCTTTGACATCTTGGGTATTACATCTTAATGATTGTCCCCACAAAATGTAGCCTCTTGCCCTTGCTAAGGGTGTTCAAAAGAACCGCTCAGAATCGAAACTGGAACCATCGGGTACCCGGGGTTTGGTTTCAATTCCTAACTAGAACCAGTCATCAACGAGTAGGTTCTGGTTCCTGCAGTCAGGAACTAGAACGAAAACCAGGAACTAGAACGAAAACCAGGAACTGGGATTGAAATAAAATTTTATTAAAGAGTGGGGATTTTTTTTGTAATTTTCCTACCATATATAAAAACTTCAGATTTAGGGTAGACAAAAATTCTGTCGCTTCTTGCCTTTCTAGTTCTCTTTGTGTCTATCGCTCTCTCACAAGCAAAAAAACTTGAACAAGGTATAGATTTCTTCACTCAATCGTCTTCTTTCACTCGCTCTCTCTCTGTTCACTCACACACACACTCGCTCTCTTAATATTAGTAATTTTAAGAACAACAAATAAAAAAATTGGAATTGCAGAATAAAAAATCAAGTTTTCATACTTGTGGGTTTTTTATTTATGCAATTGCAAAATGTTCAAAAGCAATCAAGGACCAATTTTAAGTTTCAAATTCTAAGCTCAAATTTCAGCTTTCAGTGCCCAATTGAGTACAAAGATTGTGGTGGGTTTCGTTGCTCGATGGAACTGATCAATCTGAGTTGGGTTTCATTTCAATTTTATGTTTTTCCTTATATCTCATAAATTTTCGATGGAATGTGCGAAAGAGTTGAAGTGTGACTTGTTTTAAAGAAATTGTTTCAATTCTTGTTCTACTTTGTTTATTTTTGTATGTTTACTATGGAAGTTTGATTTTAACTTGTGAAGTTAAATCTAGAAACTGGGTATCATTCTTCTTTTGTGTTGTGAGTTTTGGGGTATGATTTTATGGAGTTTTAGTGTAAAGGTCTATGTATTAGTCAATGATAAAAAAAAAAAAAAAATGGTGTTTGCGCTTGTGTTGGAGCTTTAAGTCAAGGTGAATGGTTGCTTATAGTGATAAGAATGGGATTGGAATTGATGGTTTTATAGCTACTGCACTTGTTGATATGTATTCCAAATGTGGGCACATTGAAAAGGCTATGAAAGTTTTTAGAAGCACTTCGAGGAAGGATGTTAGTACTTGGAATTCAATAATTTCGGGTTTAAGTAATACTTAATTACTATTGCTATGAGGGTGTGATTGAAGAGCTTAAGAATGTTTGGGATTGATTGAAGGGTTTTAAAGGTAACAATATAATATCAATCTTTTGTATTCATATTTAGTTAATTTATTCCCAAATAATTGTATTCAATATTTTGAGCTTATTAATTGACTTTCTTATATTTATTTTGTAGAAATTATTGCACATGACGCAAGCAATTTAGAGCATGGAGCATGAGATATTTTCAGTTTTTCATATTTGGATGTTGTTAATTGTTATGTTACTTATTTTATATGTTATGTAATTTCATCATTTTAATTTTGGAGTTTGTAATTTTGAATTTATGATTTTCAACAAATTATTTTAATTTTGGAGTTTGTAATTTTGAATTTGTAATTTTATTTTTGTTTAAAAAATTGCTAGATAGGGAGGTATTTGTAAATTTTTAAGGATTTTTTTTTGTCATTTTATAAACCTTTAGGGGTAATTGTAATTTTCTTGGGTACCCAGAATCGGAACCGGATCAGCATTGTTGTTACAGGTTTTGGTTTTAGGTACCTAGGAATCAGAACCGTCGGTTCCGGTTCCAGTTCCAGTTCCAAATTTCAAGGAACCGTCAGTTCCGGTTCCTTAAAAAAATGCAAGGTACTCGGAACCAAACACCTTTAGCCCTTGTTGCCTGAAGATCTTCCCCTGGCCTGCGATCTTTCTCCCTCGTGGGTGCCCTGTCATCGACAAATTCTTTCAAATACCCCCTTTGAATAAGATCCTCTTTTGCTTGCTTGAGAGCATGACATTCATCAGTGTGATGGCCAATGTCTTGGTGGAAACGAAGGTATTTCTTGTCATTTCTCTGGGGACTCTTGGTTTTCATAGGCTCCGAATCTTGTATCAACCCGGCTTCTCTTGTCACAGTTAGGATATCCTTGATGGATGCATTCAAAAGAGTGAATTTGTCTCGGTGGTCTTGGCGGGGCAAGCGAGCATATGTTTTCTTGGGCTCGAAACATGGTTTCTTACCCTTCCTCTGATCATTGTTCCCCCATTTCTTCTGACTTACCCATGGTAATCTTCGCTTCGACTGGAGCACTGTTCAAAGGGCTGAGGTCGTGGTAGTTTAATGCAACTACAAAATTCTCAATTCGCAGATATTTCTCTGTGAGCTTGTATAAGCGTCGGAGTGAGATATTGTCTTCAGACTGAAGCTTGTTCCATAATACCGTCTATAGGCGAACTCCTGCGAAGATCAGAGTTTTGACTTATTCCTTAGGTGTATGAACCACCTTATTTAGCTCGAAATGGAATCTATCTAGGTAGGACTTTAGAGACTCATTCCTCTCCTATCGGATATTGCCTAGATAGTTGAGCGGTATCGAGAACTTTCTATTATCTTAGAAAGCCTAAAAAACAAGGTGCTCATCTATTGCCAAGTTTGGACAGATCGTGCTGGCAACGATCTAAACCAACGTTTCACTCCTATAGTAAGGATTATTGTTAGGTAGTGATATTTTGCCAGGTTAGAGACCTAGTGTAGTTCCATAAGGTTGTTGAACTCATATAAATGATCTTGGGGATCAGTCATATCCAACATTCTGAATCTTGATGGGAGAGGAACTTGAATAGCTTCTATAGAAAAGGGAGACGCCTCAGCAATCACTTCCTACTCATTTTGTTGAGCACCAAATTGATCTAAAACCCTCTGGAGATCCTCTAACTGGGAAGGATTAGGTCGTGCGGATCACTTTCACCAACTTGGGTGCGTGCCCTTCGATTGTGATTAATATGCGACCACAGTTCGATGGTCGCATTGCTTTGGTCAAAGCCCTCAACTTGCCTTAACACATATGGCGCGAAGCCATGTGAATGAGATAGTTGGCAGTGGGAGATTTTCCTATCTCGACGATGGTCGGAATTAGCATGCCGATTGCAGTGTCTCCATGCCTTGTATGATTGTTGGCATACCTTTGATATGTATCGCAGGAGTGCGTTTGATGTGAATTATGGCTGATGTGTGGGACATAATTCTGATTCCCATGCACATGGATAGCCTTTGACCGTCAGTTTGGGTGATTTTGCCCATTAGCGACCTCCTAGGTGCCTGAGAATGTAGCAGTACAGGTTGCTTGTGGATGTGACTGTCTCTTTGCTTTTGCAGGCGTTAAAGTAGGTGCCTTAGAGCTAATCAATTATTGTAATATTGACTCTTTGTAATAATGTTTATTTATCAATAAAATGTGTATTCTTCTATATCGTGTAAATCATAATTATGTGTATTGATATATGTCCTTAGGATGGTAGAACCATGACGAGGGTATCAAGTGTTTCAAATCTTGATAGTAAGAACCCTATGATCACATAGGTTAGCCATCTAGAAATGTTTATAGTCTCAGTATTATTTTGACCAAGGACATAGATAATACGGTAAAACTATCTTAGTGTTGAATGATCTTGTCGAAAGACGCTGACTGATCTCACTTGTCAAGGTTGTTTGCCGACAACCTAGTGGAACACATGGGTGCTTGCTGTAGGCAAGTTCACTGGATAGACCTACTAGAAGATTCCATATGGATGGTAATCCTAGTGTCTATGCCTCTAACGAATGGTGGTGCATGTGATCATTAGACTTGAGATCACCGGCGCGCCTTGTGCATCGATTGGTGTAGTTTGACACTAGCCCAACGTAGTTCTATTCAAAACTATCAGAACGATAGTGATTGGCAGCATCGAGGAGTGTATCAAGACTATGGTGGATCGACAAAAAGATTCATCATTCCTAGGTATAGGATAAATTATCTCACTGCGCAATTCAATAAATGGCAATGACACTAAATTTCTGGCCACAGTGGGATTGAGCTGTTGCTTAATCAAATTTATTATTCCGATCATTGGTCTAGTAACTGAATACAAAGATATCGAAGATATCTGAGGTTGACACTAATTATGTACCTCAACCTTGATGGGATAACGTATGATGAAATGATTTGATTGCTCGGTAACCATATCATTGATCGGTAGTTATTTCGCTGAATTTGAATCTATCGGGTGGCCATGATGCCTTGCTAGGGACCAATCTTGGTATGTGTGTGGTGAGACGATTAATTGGTGTTAATCGTGATACTACTCACTGCCGATATGATAAGGAGCCTACGGGTCACACACTTAGAAGATAATTTAAGAATCAGTTTGTGAAAATGGTATTTTCGTCTTTTAGGACAAAATGATATCTCATAGTGAAATTAAATTTGCTAGGGTTGTTACCTGTATTTAATTTAATATTAAAATTAAAATTAGTGAGATTATATTTAAATATATGTGTGCATATATTTAAATGAATTATTATTAATTAAATGTTAATATATTTTAATATATTAATTGATTTTTAATAATAATAATTATTATTATATAAAATTAAAATACCATAAAAGGGTGTTTGGTTACAAGAATGAATTAATATGAGAATCCATAGATATTCCTAAAGGGATTAGGGTTTTAATTAAGTGACACTATATAAGTGAAACTTAATTAAAACATAAGGGTGAATTAATTCATTCATTCATTAAACTAAAACAAAAACCCTAGCCACCTACCTCTCTTTCACGTTTTTCTTCATTGAGTGGAGAATGAAAAATCCTCTTCTTTTGATTCTTGAAGCCATCAAGTAGATCTAGCAAATCCGTTTTTGGTTCTTCGGATTATCTTCGTGTATATCAACGTTCGTGCGATTCCATTCTCGAATCGATAGCGAAATCAACAACCTTGAAGGAGCCTCCAAACTTAGGTATTGTTTTAGGAATCCTTGTATGGATTTAATTTGTTTTATACAAATATGTTTTAATATGAAAAATATTGTAATCAATACTCAGATCTTGGAGCAATAGTAATTGATTTTTTCGATTTAATTTTGTTTTTCTGCTGTGTACGGAAGATCAATTACTTACAGTGATATCAGAGCCTCGGGTAATTGATTATAGTGTTTTAATCAATGTTTGATAACTTGTTAGTGTAAACTATTCTTAAAATCTGTAAAAATCTATGTTAGTTGCATGATTTGATTGATCAATTGATTAAATAATGTGTTGATTGAATTTTATATTGGTTGGTTGGTGTCTTGGTCGAATGCTTGTGCATTTGATTCGATTTGGATCCACGTCGTTACGCGAAAAACTGCCAAAACATGGATTGTATGATTTATTGATTTGTGGCGTTCGTCGTGGTGAGATACGAGAAAGTGAATCTCGCTGTAGCGAAATAAAACTTTGCCGTGACGAACTACAAAAAAGTCGATCTCACCACGATGAAATAAAACTTTGCTGCGACAAGAAACATTCTGGAATTCTTAAGCTTTTTGGAGGTTCACACGCAAACATGGTGTTTTTGAACTTCGCCACAACAAGAAAGCTCTTGGACCATTTTGTGTTTTTCGCGCAAGGACCAAATTGTAGTTTTTTAGTATCTTTAAAGCCAATAATTATTCTGCACATTTAAGAGGGTAATTTAATAATTTCACCCACCCAATTCAAAATGTTTATTTTGAATGTATGCAATGTTCTTGTTTGAAAATTGCATGGTGCCCAGTACGTGAGCCTTAGACCTTTGGTTTTTTTATTTAATTTTTTTTGGGTTTGTTTGTAATTTTTAAATAAATAGGACATGTGTGTCCTGCCTCTCTCTAATATCTCCATGTATTTCTTCTTCTCATCTCACTCCCCTCGTATGTAATGTGAGATTTCTATTTTATTTATGTAAATTAAAATAAGATATATTTTGTAAAATCTTTTTGTAATGATCGTGATAAAGAAATGAAGGAGTAATGAAGAGAAAAAAAACTTGAAGACCCAAGTTTTATTTTTTAAACCCTAGGTTGACCTACCGATTCCTCTAGGCTTGAGGAAATCGGTTTTAGTGGGTCATGTACCGGCACGTTTAATTTTTTGCTTAGAATGCATGTTAAGGTTGAATGTTTTACAACATGCTGATCAATGTCATTCTAACAAAGGTAATAAATTGGTGAGACATAAAAATAAAACCCCTCAAATAAAGGATATTAAGTCACTAATTAAAACGCCTTCCATCACCATAACTTTAATCAAACCACTGTTCGTTGGAACCTTGTTTGCCAAAGTGAAGGGTACACTTCTACCAATGGGAGGTTAAAGCTCATTAGAGTTTTCCTTAACGGTGATGGATCAACTTAAATGATATGTTTTGCTTGTTCGCCAAAGCGAAGGTTGATAAGCATATCATAGGCATAGTAGAGAAGTACACTTGTTGTGTGTACGTGGCGACTTGTAGTGTCCACTCTACTGATACAGAGAATCACACTTGAGGAAAATGGCTTCAGTAATTGTATTGTGTGATTGGTTTGTTAGCTTACTTCGCATTTGAGGTTGGTAATGAGAGCTATCAACTTGTGTGGATTAAGTTTGTTGGCTTACTTAATTAACCCATTTTGGCTTGTTCGCCAAAGTGAAGGTTTGAAATGGATAGGATCTCAGTCCACTAGGAAAGCCAACGAGCTTTCCTGAGTTAATAGTGAGGGCTATTGGCTTGAGAAAAATAGTGGGAGTGATTTTTAATAAAAGACCTTATTAATTAATAATAAACATTATAATAACTTTTACTTTTCTACTTTTGTAGATTCACTAAAAATGAGCAATACCAACTTACGATCGTTAATCGAAAAGGAAAACAAGTTGGATGGATCCAATTTCTTGTACTGGTATTGAAATCTACGAATTATACCGAAGTCCGAAAAGAAATTGTATATCCCTGATAAGCCTTATATGACTGAGCCTGATCTTGATGCCACTCAGGAAATAAAGGATACTTACCAAAAGTTCCTTGATGATGCTAATAATGTTCAATCCATTATGATGGCATTAATGATACCTAAGTTGCAAAAACAGCATGAGAATATGGACGCAAGAGCCATAATTCTACATCTCAATGAGCTTTTCCAAGGAAATGCTGGTCATGAGAGGTATAAGGTGTCGAACACACTGTTTAGGAGTCGTATGACTAAGGGAGCCCAAGTTGGTCCTTATGTGCTCAAGATGATTAGGTACATAGAAAGGCTTGAGACTTTGGGGTTTGGTATGGATGCAGATCTATAAATGGATTTAATTCTGCAGTCACTACCCAATTCTTTTTCACCGTTCATAATGAATTTCAATATGAACACGATGATGAAATCCTTGTCAGAGCTTCTGAACATGCTTAGGACTGTGGAACAGGACATGAAAAGGTCCAAGCTGTAATCCGAGGATTATACCATTTTATTTAGACTTTTTAACCGGATTCTGGATACTTCTTAGTTCGTTCATGCCTGAATTACTACTTAATTTCACATATTTTCTATTTCAGGCCAAAACGTGTATTTTGAGCGAATAATGAGCAGATTGGAGTTTCTGGACCCAGAAGCAAGCGAATCTCAGAATTTGGGAAAGTTCTGAAGGAGAATTGAAGCACTATGAAGCTTGTTCCGATGGGAAAGCATCGAAGATTCAAGCAAAGAAGCAAGCGGAGGGCAATTCTATAAATTCAAAATTTTCTAGGAAGGTTTGCTGCGGCAAAAGAAGCTAGGCATGAGATTTCACTTTATTTCGTCACCGCGGCGAAATTCTTTCTTCTCCTCGGTGAAGTCTGCGAAATTTTGTTTTCTCCAAAACGCACAGTTTTATTTTAGGAAAGGTTTTAGGTTTTGGGGTGAACTATATAAGAGAAACCTTGCCATTTTGAGGGGTTCGTCTGTGTTCGTTTGGTTTTCGTTTGGTTTAGAGTAGCTTTTACATTTGGAGAGAAGATTGGAGATTAACCTTGTGGATTCATCAAATAGGGGAGATCTTTACTTTCGTTTCTTTGTTTCCTTATGTTGACTGCTGTGTTTATTGTTTTTTTTTACTATTTGTGTTAATTTAGTTATGAACTAACCCATTTTTTGTTAGGGTTTCGATGTAATTCGAATTTCTATGGATTAATCAATTGATTATTGTTGCTTTTATATTCTATTGCATAGATTGTGTGATTATTCTGATTTTTATTGATTTTACTTGTTGAACATGATGAGATTGAGAAATGAATCATGTTGAGCTTCTTGGGTAATCACCATTGTTGTTTTGAATGCTAGAGATAGATTTGAGAAACAATGAAATCAATCTAGGATTCCATTAGCTTAATGAACTTGGATTTGTTAATCTTCAATTTGTTGGGTGCGGAAGACTAATAGGGAAAAGTAGGAATTCATAGCCTGAGAAGGTATGTTTTACAACTTAGGGAATTCGATTTACAATCCGTGCATGTGAGTGTAAAAGTAGCATATTAGTAGAATTAATCCATAGGATCCTAATAAGGTCAAAACCCTAACCGTTTGCTTTACTTGATATTACCCTTGCTTTAATCTTGCTTTCAGTATTTAGTCTTTTAATTGCAGAGTAGATTTTGCTTTCAATTTAGTATTAGATTCTCCCATAAATCCAAACACTTTCGGTTTCTCCAACTTGAAAACAAATAGGAAAATCAGTGCTTAGCAATCAATCCTTGTGGGAATGATACTCATTCATCACTTTATTTCTTTGTGCGACTAGTGCACTTGCTATATTTACATGTTGTAGTAACAACGCATCATAAGCCCATTTTACTGGTTATTGCCAGTAAAGGAAAAGGTAAGGACAAGGGAAAGGCCAAGGCTTGTCCCAAGCCCAAGCCCAAGCCCATGGGACAAGATGCTCTCAAGCCTAAGGGTGGCATTGGGAAAGGTGGGAAGGTAGTCTGCTTCTATTGTGGCAAGCCTGACCATTGGAGGAAGCACTGCAAGACTTTCCTCGCAAACAAGAAGAAGTCAGACGCTTCAACTTTAGGTATGTACATGAATGAGATTAACTTCTCTCCTTTAATATCTTGGGTCATTGACACAGGATGTGGTACTCACATTTGTACTAATGTGCAAAGACTAAGGTAGAGTTGATTGCTCGCCAAGGGAGAAGTGGACCTACGAATTAAAAATGGAGCACATGTGGCGACATTAGCTGTAGTGACTTATTGTTTGACTTTGCCTACAAGCTTATTGTTAGAACTCAAGGATTTTTATTTTGTACCTACGATTTCTGGAAACATATTTTCAGTTTCCGCTTTAGATAATATATGATATCATTTTGAAATTTCTATGGATTGTTGTCCTTTAGTTTGAATGGTATACTATTTGGAATTGCAAGGCTATATAACAGATTATATGTTATTGATTTAAACAATAAGGATATTCTCAATGTTGAAACTAAGAAAGTTAAACATAGCGATCAAAACCAAACATACCTCTTGCATTGTAGATTGGGTCATGTAAATTAGAGCCGTATTGCAAAACTTCAAAGGGATGGAGTTTTGGACCCTTTTGACTTTCAGTCATTTGAGGTATGTGAGTCATGCCTTTTAGGCAAGATGACCAAGTCCTCTTTCAGAGAACGAAGTGAAAGGGCTATTGAACTGTTAGACATCATCCATAGTAATGTATGCAGTCCACTAACAGTTGAAGCTATAGGTGGATATTCTGTAATGTCTCACTAGGCAAGTATTCACTGAGATCTTCTAGCATAATTCTATAGCTTGTAATATATAATAAGGCATGAATACTATACTCATACAAATTTTCTAAAATGGTCATGTATTTAATACATAAACCAAACTTCTATTTCTTTTACGTTTCTTTTGATATCTATACTTGGGAAAGTTTTTCTATTCTTTATACAATAAAATCACTTATTACATATTGTTAGTAATTAATCTCAAAACAAGAAACAACAATATACTTATTTGGCTAAGCCATTATTTGGATGATCTTTCTAAATTCAAGTACACAAACTTGAGAATTTATTATGGCATATTAATATGTCATGACATAATCTACCATTCTCTACTATCAACAATGCCATATCAAAGTAACAATTTAACATATAAATCCCTTCTAACACTTTCCCAAAGTCATAAGTTTCACAATTTCTAATTCAATAACTAAATAAAATGTGCTATTGAAGAAATACTAAAGGTTCAAGTAACTTGAACCATGCACTAAAAGCCATTTATCTCATTGAACTAACATGACCAAGTGATATTCTAAATTTTGGCATAACTAAATGTACTCTTCAATACTAAAATTTACACTTGGTTAAGCCTAACATAACCTTTCAACTCCAATTTTTTTCCTTTCTCTAACAATTTCTTCAATAAGATTTAACAAACTCATGCATGCATTTTTCTTTGAATTTTCATCAAACAATTCACATACACATGCAAATACTTAGTTCGCCAGACTTCCACATCTCTCCAAATCCACCAAAATTGGAGCAAAAACTCACTAAATTTAACTTCAAATCTGGTCGGATTCAACACTTCAAAATTTCATCAACAATTCTTCCATATTTCATCCATAATTCCACCAAATCACCACATACACATGAACTACTTCTCATGGCTGGAATTTTACACATCATTCGACATTAAAACAGCCAATAATTCTGACCATACAAACATACAAGAATCAATCTACACAATTATTGCTCAAATCAAAACTAAAATTGGATTTACTTACCATGAATTTGTGCAACACTAATGATATAACCTCCCTTTGCTAAAATTCTCTTCCTCTTGGATCTAAATTATATAAAACCATAAGAATTTAAAACTTTAAAGTTTAATCACACACCTTTATGCTAGAATCTTACCTTGGATGCTTTAGGATTGAAAATCTACGAAAATTTAAGCCAATTCCTATGAATCCTCTTTGAAATTTGGTGAAGAAGTTTGAGAGAAATTGGATGAGGGGTGGCATGTACAAGGGATGGAATGGCTAGGGTTTAGTTTATTGAAACCTTATAAATAAATAAATAAATAAATAAATATATATATATATATATATTCCCATTTTGCCCTTGCACTTTTATAATAATTCCAATTAAGCCATATATGCATTTACCAATATACCCTCACTTTCAATGGATTTAACACATGTTCTTCGTCATTTTCACTCCCCACTTTTTCATCTAGTTGTCAGTGAAAAGACCATTTTACCCTTATTCTTTAATTTCTTTCTATTACTTTACAAACACGTATTTATCTCGGCATCACATCACGTGTATTGTCCATAACCTTTCTAACACTCTATTCTCATGGCTGGCACACTTAATAAATTATATTTATCATACCTATTTTTCACTTGAACACGTGATTCTATGTGAAATGACCATTTTGCCCCTATTGAAACTTTTGTGGAATTCCTCTATAAAACTAGTTAAATATATTCACTATGACTATAAAATAATCCCAACCATATTTCTGAATGTAGGTATTACATATTCCTACTTCATCACATTTACTAATGATTTCACTAGATATAGTTATGTCTACCTTATGAGACATAAATCTGAAGTCTTCGATAAATTTAAAGAATTCAAGAATGAAGTACAAAATATGTTGGACAAAAGTATTAAAGCTCTTCGGTCAGATCGAGGAGGTGAATACTTGAGCTTAGGGTTTTCTAAATATTTGAAAGAGTGTGGGATAGTATCACAACTCACCCTTCTGTATACACCCCAATATAATGGTGTATCTGAAAGGAGGAATAAGACGTTACTTGATATGGTTAGGTCCATGATGAATTTTAGTGATCTACCCGCATTATTCTAAGATTATGCCCTAGAGACCGCGACTTCACGTACTTAACCATGTGTCGTCAAAGTCTATAGATGAGACTCCATATGAACTATAGACTGGGCAAAAGCCCAACTTGTCTTATCTAAGGATTTGAAGTTGTGAAGCTTATGTCAAGAAACTGACTTCGAACAAGCTGGACCCAAAATCTTATAAATGTATATTTGTGGGGTATCCTAAGGAGACCAAAGGATACTATTTCTACCACCCAGAAGAGCACAAAATTTTTGTCGCTTGTACTAGTGTCTTCTTAGAGAAATAATTTTTTTTAAGAAGTACTAGTGGGAGAAAAGTAGAACTCGATAAAGTTTTAGAACCACAAGATGCATTAGACAAAGGACGGGAAGATGTGCCACAAGAAGTGGTTGAACATTGTGAGGAGGTTACTCGACATTTTGTGGATCAAAGTGAAACACCTCAAGTAGAACATGGGCTACGTAGGTTTGGAAGAATACGCCATGAGCCCGAGAGATATGGTTTTCTCGTGACTCAATATGGTGGCATACTAGTTTACTAAGACAATGAACCCAGAACCTATGAAGACACTATATTGGATCCGGATTACATTAAATGGCTCGAAGCCTTGAAATCTGAGATGGACTCCATATACTAGAATCAATTATGGTCTCTGGTGGATCCACCTAAAGGGGTAAGACTGACATAGATGGCAATGTGCATACCTATAAGGTGAGATTGGTTGCCAAAGGTTTCAAACAAATTCATGGTATTGACTATGAAGAAAACTTTTCACCGGTTGCCATGATTAAACCCATTTGGATTATGCTTGTGATTGTTGCATATCATGACTATGCAATTTGGTAGATAGATGTCAAAACAACTTTCCTTAACGGAAACCTTGAAAAAGATGTTTATATGACACAACCCAATGGTTTTGTTCTTGATAGACAAACTGATAAGATGTGCAAGTTGTAAAGGTCCATTTATGGACTCAAGCAAGCTCCAAGGAGCTGGAGCGTTCATTTTGATGAAGCCATAAAAGAATTCAGTTTTATCATAAACTAAGATGAGCCTTGTGTTTACAAGAAAGTAAGTGGGAGCGCAATAGCATTCTTGGTGTTATATGTCGATGACATACTTCTGATCAGAAATGATATACTGAACTTGCAGTCGACAAAGACTTGGTTATCCCAGTGCTTCTCCATGAAGGACGTAAGAGAAACAGCCTACTAATTCTACTGAATGTTGGATAATCCAAATTATTGTCGGCTTAATCTCAAAGTTCACTGCAACAGGTGGCCTTGTAATACCATAATTGCATTCTTGCACCGTTGGTATGGCAAAATCCGTCAATGTTCTATGTACTTCTGCCATGATCTCCACATGCACTACAAGAAACAGTTAATTAAGCTTAACTACAAAATAAAAATAAAAACTACAAACAAAAGAACTCAAGCTTAAGACTATACAATATTTACGATTAACTACAAAAATGAAATAAAAGCTTCAATTTAGCACTACACTAGATACTATCAATGTTAATAATCAACTATCCCCGGCAACAATGCCAAAAACTTAATGCGTTGTTTTCATAACATGCAATTGTAGCAAGTGCACTAGTCACAAAAAATAATAAAGTGATAAGTAGAGTATCGTTCCCACGAGGATAGTGTTACTAAATACCGATTTCTCTAGTTTAAGTCCTAATTGAAGCAACAATAAATAGGATTGATGGAAAATTAACAACTAAATACAAATTAACAAAATGTAAATGAATGATAATGAAATTAAAGCAAAACCCAAAAACTTAACTAATTAAACAGTGCTAAAAAAATGCTAGGGTGTTGATTTCACCTAGATACACTAACCCAATCATAGAATCTATTACCCAAGTTCTAATTCCTTGATTGAAAATCGAATTCCCTAAGTTGTAAAACATACCTTCTCAGACTATATTTTCTTACTTATCCCTATTAAGCTTCCGCACCCAACAAAATGAAAATTAATAGTTCAAAGTCTTTTAAGCTTTGTGGAATTCTATCTAGATTTCATAGATCGCGTTTATCTATCTCTAGTTTTCACTCAATCTATGGTATTTATCCCAAAAGGCACAATCACAAATCACTTCTCAATCTCATTGTGGACAACATACATTTGAATTGTGATCAAGCATCCAAAAGTCATTAAACAAAGAGATAACACTCAATCTTGAAATTAAAACTCGAAGTAAATCAATTCATATAAATTTGAATAATTGTATCAAGGTTACATCAAACCCTAGCTAAAAAACTCAGTTCATACTCAAAAACAAAATAAAATAACAAAAACAAACTGAATCAAGATTCATCATTGAAAAACAAGCAAAAGATGGAGAACTTCTCTAATTTGAAGCCCAAATCTGCAATAATCTTCTCCTTCCAAAAGCTGCCTTCCAAATGACGAACGAAGACCAGTTTCCCTTCCTTTTCGTGCTAATTTATACCTCTTTCACTTAAGGATGAAGCCCTAGCAAGCCAAAAGACGTGGTTTTATTTTTCACATCTGACGCAGTTTCGCTGCAGCGAATATTTTTCCTTGCCACGGCGAGGATTTTTCGGGCCAAATTTGAGCATGCTAGGTTCTGAATCTGGAAAAGTGGTAAAAATATGAATTATAGACCTTTCAATTATGTTTCTACTAGTTCAATAATCAGCCCAATACAAGGTCCATAGCTCAAGTTATGTCTAAACTACGGAAGCACGTCCAAAGACGTTTTTCTTCAGTTCCCAATGTACTTTTCACAACTTCAAGCCAAGTTTTCACCCTCGTCCAGTCAGAATTAGGAAAAGCCCAAAACATGAAAGTTGTAGCTCTACTTCTTAGCTTTCTAAATCTTTTAAATTCAGATCATTCTGAGTTTCCAAGCTCAAGTTATGAAATTTACGCTCAAAACTGTCATTTATACTCAAAATCATTGTTTAGGCCTGCAAAGAAAAATTAATAGAATTAGGTGGCAATTATGGCCCAAAATGTATGAAAATTATCCTAAATCCTATCAAAATATAATACAAAATCATAGGGAAAAATAGGATTATCACCTACATCCTCGAATAAGGATCTACTATGATAGATCGCATAGGTTGTTTGGCCTAAGTCAGAGCACATACATAGACAAGGTGCTGAAGAGATTCAGCATGGAAGAATACAAGAAGGTATTTCTTCTAATTTCACATGGGGTCCATCTCTCCAAGGATATGTGTCCTAGAACACACGATGAGAGAGAAAGAATGAAAATGATCCCATATGCTTCAGCAATTAGATCCATCATGTATGCCATGTTATGAACTCAGATTGATGTCTCATGTGCGTTAAGCACTTGTAGTAGATATCAATCGGATCCAGGTGAGCATCATTGGACAACTATCAAGAACATCCTTAAGTACTTGAAAAGGACTAAGGATATGTTCTTGGTTTATAGAGGGGAAGATAAGCTCATTGTAAGATGATACAGTGATGCTAGTTTCCAAACTGATAAAGATGATTATCACTCACAATCCAAGTTTGTATTTTGTTTCAATGAGGGTGCGATGAGCTGGAAGAGGTAGTCGATTCTACAACGGAAGCCAAGTATATCACATTATCCGATGCGGCCAAAGAGACAGTTTGGATCAAGAAGTTTGTCATTGAACTTGCTATGGTCTCTACTATTGTTCAACCAATAGAAACAACAATGGAGCAATAGCTCAAGCGAAGGAGCCACAGTCTGACAAGCGATCCAAACACATACTTAAGTGTTATCATCTCATTAGAGAAATGGTTGAGAGGAAAGATGTGCAGATTAGTAAAGTGCATACTGATGACAATCTCACCGATCCACTGACGAAACCTCATCACAGTAGAAGCATGAAAAACACTTAAGGTCATTTGGTATTAAATACATGAATGATTGGCTATAGTGTGAGTGGGAGATTGTTAAAGTAGGTGCCTTAGAGCCAATCAATTATTGTAATATTTACTCTTTGCAATAATGTTTATTTATCAATAAAAGGCATATTCTTCTATATCGTGTAAATCATAATTATGTGTATTGATATATGTCCTTAGGATGGTAAAGCCATGACGAGGGTATCAAGTGTTTCAAATCTTGATAGTAAGAACCCTATGATCACATATGGTGGTCATTCTAGAAATGTCAGTAGCCCTAGTATTATTCTGACCAAGGACACAGATAATACGGTAAGACTATCATAGTATTGAACGACCCTGTCGAAAAACACTAACTGATCTCATTTGTCAAGGTTGTTTGTCGACAACTTGGTGGAATGCATGGGTGCTTGCTGTAGGCAAGTTCACTGGATAGACCCACCAGAGGATTTCATATGGATGGTAACCCCAGTGTCTATGCCTCTAACGAATGGTGGTGCATGTGATCCTTAGACTTTAGATCACCGGCGTGCCTTGTGCACCGATTGGTGTAGTTTGACACTAGCCCAATGTAGTTCTATTCAGAATGGTAGTGATTGACGACATCGAGGAGTGTATCAAGGCTATGGTGGATCGATAAAGGATTCATCACTCTCCGGTATGGGAGAAGTTATCTCACTGCACAATTTAGTAAATGACAATGACACTAAATCTATGGCCACAATGGGATTGAGTTGTCACTTAATCCAATTTATTATTTTGGTCATTGGTCTAGTAACTGAATACAAAGATATCACAGATATCTAAGGTTGACATTATTGTTGGAGTAGGTGCCTTAGAGCCAATCAATTATTATGGAATTTACTCTTTGTAATAATGTTTATTAATTAATAAAAGGCATTATCTACTATATCATGTAAATCATAGTTACATGTATTGATATATGTCCTTAGATGGTGGAACCGTAACAAAGGTATGAAGTGTTTCAAATCTTGATAGTCAGAACCCTATGAGCACATATGGTGGCCATTCTAGAAATGTCCGTAGACCCAGTATTATTCTGACCAAGGACACATATAATATGGTAAGGCTATCATAGTGTTGAACGACCTTGTTAATAGGCAGTGACTGATCTCACTTGTCAAGGTTGTTTGCCGATAACCTGGTGTAACACATGGGAGTTCACTAGACTAACCCGTTGGAGGATTCCAAATAGATGGTAACCCCAGTGTCTATGCAACAAATCCTCTAACGAATGGGGGTGCATGTGATCCTTAGACTTGAGATCATTGGAGCGCCTTGTGCACTGATTGGTGTAGTTTGACACTAGCCCAACATAGTTCTATTTAGAGCTGTCAATATGGTAGTGATTGGTTGCATCGAGGAGTGTACCAAGACTATGATGGATCGATAGAGGATTCATAACTCCTAGATATGGGAGAAGTTATCTCACTGTACAATTTAGTTAATGACAATGACAGTAAATCTGTGATCACAATGGGATTGAGTTGTTGCTCAATCTAATTTATTATTCCGGTTATTGGTCTAGTAACTGAATATAAATATATCGAGGATAACTAAGATTGACATTATTTCTATACCTCAGTCTCGATGACATAACAGATGATGAAATGATTTGATTGCACGGTAACCAAATCGTTGAAAGGTAGCTATTTCGCTGAATTCGAATCTATCGGGCGGCCATGATGCCTTACTAGGGGCCAATCTTGGTCTGTGTGTAGCGAGACGATTGATTGGTGTCAATTGCGATACTACTCACTGTCGGTATGATGAGGAGTCTATGGGTCACACACTAAGGAGATAGTTTAAGGGTGGTTTACTTTGGAAGGGTATTTTTATCTTTTGGACGAAAGGACATTTGGTAATTTTTTTGTGTAATTGAATTTACTGAGGTTGTTGCCTGTGTCCAATTTTATTGGAATAATTTAGCAAAATTACGTGTTTAATTATTGAAGTTAATATTAATATTAATATTAATATCTAATTAAATAATTAAACAGGGACCTATGTGCGATTCCACCTAAGTTTGGGTTGTTGCTAAACTTTGGGGATGGAATTGATACTTGCCTTTTCTATATAAAGAAAAGACTGAATAGGTTTTTCATTGAATCATTTTTCTTCATACTATTCACTGCCGATATGATAAGGAGCCTACAGGACACACACTTAGAAGATAATTTAGGAATCAGTTTGTGAAAGGGGTATTTTCGTCTTTTAGGGTGAATATCACAGTGCAATTAAATTTGCTGAGGTTGTTGCTTGTATTTAATTTTAATATTAAAATTAAAATTAGTGAGATTATCTTTAAATATATGTGCACATTTATTTAAATGAACTATTATTAATTAAATGTTAATGTATTTTAATATATTAATTGATTTTAACAATAATAATAATAGTTATATAAATTTAAAATACCATAAAAGGGTTTTTGGTTACAAGGATGAATTAATATGAGAATCCATGGCTATTCCTAATGGGATTAGGGTTTTAATTAAGTGACACTATATAAGTGAAACTTAATTAAAACATAAGGGTGAATTAAATCATTCATTAAATTAAAACAAAAACTTCATTGAATGGAGAAGGAAAAATTCTCTTATTTTGATTCTTGAAGCCATCATGTGCATCTAGCAAATCCCTTTTTGGTTCTTTGGATTATCTTCATGTGGATCAACATTCGTGCGATTCCATTCTTGAATCGGTAGCGAAATCAACAACCTTGAAGGATCCTCCAAACGTAGGTATTGTTTTTGGAATCCTTGTATGGATTTAATTTGTTTTATACAGATTTGTTTTAATATGAAAAATATTGTAATCAATACCCAGATCTTGGCGCAATATTAATTGATTTTTTTGGTTTAATTTTGTTTTTCCGCTATGTACAGGAGATCAATTACTTATAGTGGGAACTGTCTTCTCATGTGTAGATGTAATCGTGCCCAAACACTGAGACATCACCTGGAAAGTATTATCAAGATACCCCAAGCAACGTAACAAAACGGGATCCATCTAAGGAGTAGATGTTCCCTCTTCAAACACATTATAGGGAACTCTATTAGGAGTTGATTCTCTCTGGCTGCGAGTTGTCACTTCATTGTTTGTTTGTGGCTGATTTGTTTCTTTGATCCATGTCATTACTACGAGCCATGTCAACTTATGTATGAATCTGAAAAAGAAACTAACAAGTATGTGAGTAGAAAATAAGGTTGAACGTAAGAATGCTAGTTTACTTGATAGAGAGATGATGTGAAATTGGGCCCTCCTTCTAGCAACAAGCCCTTGATGCGTGATTTTGACACCAATGATTATGAACGTACAAAGTGTTAGTGTATGCCCTAGGAACTAATCGTGTTGTCGGTTTCAGGACATTACATCTTATAAATGTATTATGAATAAAAGAAAGTGTTCTTATTTCACATGTTGATTTTCTGCTTCATTTATATTATATTATATTTAATATTGTATGTGAAATATTCGGATGAAACAAAGAATTCCCTATGCAAGTAATGTTAATTGGGCAATAATGTTGCATAGTAGGCATGTTGAATGTCTCCATGAATATCATGTGATGGTATTAGTGTGGGTGATTATAAGAGGTATGTCACTAAGGCATTAGCATGGATAAACGGTTAGTGAACTGTTTATCGAATACGACCGATTACGATGAATCACATGGATGTGGTCAATGATGTATCATATGATCGTGCTAGTGTACCACTTATCCTTAGACCTGAGACATCACGGTTGGATTCAACATAGGATGCATATGGTTCATATGGTGTATAAGCACAAGACTAGTCATGTCTTGTGTAATAAGCATGTTTGGTCATATGTTATCCATGTGCGAGGACAAGTGATGGTCAAGATGGGATCCGTTAACTCAAAATAGTCCAATCTTGAGTTCTTGGACGAATGTCAATAAACATTGGAAAAGGGAAATCTTTGGCCAGAGTATAATGAATGTCAGATGAAAAGTAGTTTCACGTTGATGAGTTCCATTGTCGATTGACAATTCGATTAAAGATTGAGTTAAAGGTTTTGACCTACCATGAACTATTCTTAATCGGGATTAGATAACGGAGGGATTTGACTACACAGTACGTATGATCATAATAGGTCATTGGAGTTTACACTTCATTGTGGTTTAGGGGTTATTAAACATTGCTTGACGTCTACCATAATCAAGGGGAGTTTCGATTATAAAGAGTTATAACGAAACATATCAAAATCCGATATTGGGCCCATGGCTAGATCATAGTAAACCAAAATGGTCACACATAAAACCAAGCTTAAGGAGAGAGAGTAAAACATATCATTAATCAAATTAATGATGTTCGGACATAAACGGTTGCATCCAAATTAATGTATTGGTGAGAAATGATTATCCATGGATAGCTAGCACTAACTAAGGGTAATAAGGATTTATTAAATATTATTATTGAATTGGATTCAATGATGGGGGCAAAAGTGCATTGGTTTTATTCTAAAAGGTTAGAATATTTAATGGAATTAAAATTTGATCTAATTATGAATTAACCATAAAACCAAGGACTTGACATAAATGTTTATTCTCAAATTAATTTTAAATTGTTTGAGACCTTCCTAAAAAAATTTAAAATTACACTTTGTGCCCATGATATATAAATTAATTATTATAACATTTTAATGCAATTGCAACAATTGAAAAAAAAAAAAAAAAGCACTCTCTCACTCTTTCGGCTCTTTATCATCTTTGGCTTGGGTGGATTTCATTTTGAGTTTCTTCATTCTCTTTTGAAGAATCTAGACTCCAAGTTTGAACATCAAGCTTTTAATAGCAAAAGGAGTTGGTAATTTCTATCCTTTTCTTACATTAATAAGTTAATGTTTTAATTGTTTGTTTTCTTCCTTATGTCCATCATCTTGATCATTATTTTCTCTCCATTTCCATGTCCAAAACACATGAATCCCAACACAAAGTGCTAAGAGACTTCGAAATTATATGTGAGAATGATTGTGAGAGTGTTTATAATGTTATGATTAAGTTGCTTGTTAGTTAGTGTGTAAATAACAAGTTGACAAGATTAGTTTTTAGAGTGGTTTCGATGCTATGAGCAAGTCTTACGCCCATTGTGTTTGTATTATGCTTTGTTGTGTGATTGCTAGTGAAGATTACAAAGAGTGCGATCTTTCAAGTTTACAGGTGATCAAGATATCCTAAGAGAATGACAAGTCAGTCTCTTTCTAATAGTGTGTCTATGTTGTTTTTGTGGTAAAATGAGTGTCTAAATTCTAGAATCAATCTCGCTATGAGGAGTGGAGCTGCCTATTTATAGTATTCTCAACTTAAAGTAAGGAGTGCTTTTGCAAGTTATCTTGATTTGATGAAGATCTTCCTTCCTTCTGATTCGTTGAGAACTTTCATCTATATCCTTAAATTTTAAATGAAATTTCAGCAGATGGCTGCACAGAATATCCTTGGTGTCTGTTTGTCCTTGTACACGTGCTGAATCTTGATTGGTGGTGGTGATATCAGCATGCACTTTAGGCATAACATATTTGTATATTATTATATGATTTGTGCATTTATTTCAATTCCTATCTCTTGCACAATTTTAACATTAAAAGAATTCAAATTTGAACAAAAGTTGAAAACACAAATCTTCACGAAATCTCTCACACAAACTAGTTGCCAAGTAGAGATGAAATGAAATAGGAATAACTTCAGGCTAGGAAGAGGAATAGAAATGAGAATTTAAAAGACTAACAAATGTGCAAAAGAAGAGGAACAAGCACAAATTCATATTCAGTTTAGAATAGGTTGGTGTCTTTGGTTTTGATTAACTTGTTTAGTTTATTCCAACCGAAGGAAATTAGTAATAATGGGCACTTCTTTGAGGGTTAATGCAAAATAACAATATCTTAAATGTCCATTTTTGTATTGCCACTCAAATTCATAAAGACTAAATGCCCTTATTTATATATTAGTTGACTTATGTGATTATTTCATTTCTTTATCTTTCTTTGTCGCATTTCATCTCTCGAACAAGTTTAACTTTAAAAGAATTAACTACCTCTGGGTGGCCGAGTGGTTCAATAGAGACTCTTAGGTATATTACTCAAGAAATCTTCAGTTCCAGTCTCTCCTCGGTTGCTACTAGGGGTAGCTACTAGAGCTCTTACCCAACCGTTTTTCTAAGGTTCCGAGAGATTAGTTAAGGTGCTCATAAGCTAACCTAAACATCCCTAATCATCAAAAAAAAAAAAAAAAAAAAAAAAAAAGGATTTTAGAAGAATTCATATTTGAGCACCTGAAAGTTAAAAGTGAATTCCTTAATAAAACTGTTAGAGTAAGTGCCCTAGAGCCAATCATATTTTTAAATTGACTATATGTATCATGTTATTTTATTAATTAAGGCGTTTTATATATCATGTAAACCATTCTTTACGTATTGATATATGTCCTTAGAATGGTAGAACTGTGACGAGGGTAACTCTTCCCTCCCCTTTTCTTTTCTTCTCTTTTCCTTGTCCCAACAGGGGCTGTTAAATGTGGGGAATTCAAAAATTTCCTCCTTTCAATTGAAGCACAATGGGCAGCTTTGTGGGGATAAGAAACCTCTTGGAGCAACTCTTATTGCAAATCTTTTTGAGTGTTGAAAAGGGAGTAGCCTTGATAATGTTAGTACGGATTTGAATCATAGGAAAGTTGAGCATAAGGAAAACTTTTATTCTTGTGAAATTTCTCAAGAAACCTAGTGGGGTAGTATGGAGTATGATAAGGGGGAGTCCTTGGGTTGCTAAGAATGCTCTTGGTGAGCCTTGTGATTATGGAGGAAACAAACTGCCCTAGTAAAGATAAGGGCTGCGAGACAGAATGTCTCCTATTGTATGGGAAAATTAGGCCGAATTATGAGCTTGTGGCAAGTAGTGATCTCAATCCAAAATTAGGGAGCACTCAAATGGTAAGGGGTGTTCTTTTAAGATGTGGTAATGATGTTGATGAGAAATCTTATGATTACCCCATCTTCCCAAGCAAAGCGGTAATTGGAGTGAATAGAATTGAAAGCCAAATGGTAGCCGTGAAAGTGGAGGAAAAAGGAACTTGAAGAGTGTGCTTTTCTCAAAGAGGTAGATATCTCCCTTGAATACGTCAACACCAATCTGTTCACGGAGGGTGCTAAGCTTAGACTTTCAATTCTGAGTGAATTGTGCAGTAGGAGTAGACAAATGAGTAATTGCCTAATTGGTTTTTTCTTAAGAAAAATGGTCGTTTCATTAAGTAAGAGCTATGTAGATTAATATTGGAGCTGTTTTGGAGCCGTGGGGGTCACTTCATATGGGCATGAGGCTACTGCTTAAGTTCTTGGATGATTGAATAATTGGATTTGTTAGGGGGGTTCATAGGTGGACAACCTTTCTTTTGGAAATTATGGTCTCCTAATTTGACTTGGGCATGAACGTGTGACTATGGTACCTATATGGGCGAAATTCTATGGTATCCCTCTTGAGTTTTGGACTCCCAGGGTTTAAGCCACATAGCAATTGTTTATGGTACTCCTCTTTATATGGACTGTTAGAGTAGGTGCCCGGAGCCAACCATTATTGTAGAATTGACTGTTTGTAATAATGTTTATTGATCAATAAAGCATTTATTTTATATCATGTAAATCATATCTATGTTTGGTATATGTCCTTAGGATGGTAGAACCATGACGAGGTATGAGTGTTTCAAATCTTGATAGTGAGAACCTATGATCACATATCGTGCCCATTCTAGAAATGTCCGTAGCCCTAGTAATTCGGACCAAGGGCACAGATAATACAGTAGGCTATCATATGTTGTGTCGAAAGGCAGTGACTGATCTCACTTGTCGAGGTTGTTTGCCGACAACCTGATGCAACACATGAGTGCTTGCTGTAGACAAGTTCACTAATTGACCCCCAAAGGATTCCATATAGATGGTAACCCTAGTGTCTATGGAACAAATCCTCTAACAATGGTGGTGCATGTAACGATTATAATGTATAAACTGTAATTTTTGTACCCGATCTTGGTTCTAGAACGTCTATCATGTTATTAATTTTTGTTTTCTGCTGCGTCAATGGATCGTTTCCTAACAGTTAAAGTTATCTTGAACAAGTGTGAAGAATATTTAAAATGTTATTAGGGGTAAATGGTCATTTCACTCTATTTAGATGAAAGAGTGGGGAGTGAAAACAATAGAATAACATGGAGAATATAATAAAATGACGGCATTCTTGTAATTGACTGGGACATAGATGGAATTTTTAGAAAGTGCAGGGTAAAATAGGAAACTATATATTATTATTATTATTATTATTATTATTATTATTATTATTATTGTAATAAGATTCAAGAGAGAAACCCTAGCACTTTACCCCTCCATTCAGCCATTTCTCTACCCAATTCTCTCAAATTCTTCACAAAATTTCCAAGGAAATTCATAGGATTTTGGCTAGATTTTGATAATTTCAATCCTAAGCATCCAAAGGTAAGATTCTTGCACTAAGATAAGATTAATTTTAAAGTTTTGAATTCTATGGTGTATATGCTTAGGGTTTAAGAGGAAAGAGAATTCTACCAAAGAGAGATTATAGTGTTAAAGTTCTTAAATTCAGTAAGTAAATCCAACTTTAGCTTTGATTGGATAAATACTTGTGTAGAGAATTTTTTTTATTGTATGTGGTTTGATATGAGAATTATGGATTGAAATTGAGGTTGTTTGATATGTGAATCTCATGGCTATGAGAATTGATTCATTAGTATGTGATGAATTGATTCATTAGTATGGGATGAGAATTGATTTATTAATATGTGATGAAATTGATGTATTTGTATGTGTGTGAGTTGATGGAATTTTGGATGAAAATGAAAGTATGGATGTGGAAAGGTGGAGGATAATTTCAGCTAGGTTGATTTGTGCTTTAGGGAGTTCTTACTCCTATTTTGGTGGCTTGAAAAAGATGTGGAAGTGTAGCCAACTTAATTTGCATGTGAATATTATTATTTGTGAAAATCTTAAGAGAAAACATGTTACCATGGTTGCCCGTCAATCCATGGCCTTCTAAGTGATTTTTGAGCACTTACTATCGAAATGGGTTAAGACTAAACATAAAGTTGTAGCTCTTTCCCAAGCTTTTAAAATGAGACCAAGATCTAGCAATCCGATTTGTATAACTCAAGATATGCCTCCTTGAATTGACTTGTGTAGAATGACTACCTCAAAAGTGCTTCCAATATTATTTATTTTTTAGTCTAATAATCTATGATTGATTTCAAGTATGGGAATATGTTGGTAGAGAATACTAGTTCCCTAATGATATCTTTAAATGCCATAGTGCATTCTCACATTCTCACATTTGCCTTTAGAAAGAATAGCAAAGAATGAGCATATTTCCATGCAATACACATGTATGAGAACATTAAAGATAAGAGAAAGAAAGAAAAGAATAAATTGTAGAATCATCCTCTAAAGAATATATTAAAGAAGTTCAAATCTGAAATTTTATTTAAAGAAATGTAAAAATAAGAGAAGAGAAGGTTGTTGCGATGGGGAACCCTTGAGTGACCAAGTAGAAGAAATACCCACATGCACCTGCCTTTAGTGAGTGGCCTCAAATAGAAGAAAATTTGTACAGTCCGTTAGAAATGCACGTGGATGAGGACTGTACCCAGCAAAGCATACCTACATGCACACCGCCTTTATGATGGCCTTAGAATAAGAAAAAGAATTTGTACAGTTCGTTAGAAGTGCATGTAGATGAGGACTGCACCCACTCACACAGCTAGGTTCCGAATTCATGCCTCAACCGAGTCCGATCGGAAACAAGAATAGAAAAAGAAAAAAAAGAAAAGAAAAAAAGAAAAGAAAAGAAAAGAAGAAAGAAAGAAAAGAAAAGAAAGAATAAAAGAAAGAAAAGAAAAGAAAGAAAAATAGAAAAGAAGGAAAGAATAGACAAGCAAGAAAACAAAAAGAAGAGAGAAACAAAAAGAAAGAAGAAACAAAAAAAGAAACCAGAAAAAAAAGAAAACAAAAGCAAAAGAAAATGCAATGCATAGAAAAAGTTTATGCATTTGTGCATATGCTCATGCCATTTCTACTATCCCAAGTTACTTTCCCTATTTGTGCTTACATATTGATGTGAAACCTGTAACAGCTTCTTTCTACTATCATATTCATAAAATATATCAATAAAAAGACAAGTATATTTATCAAAAAGGTTGGGTCCAAAAATTTTCTTTACTTAATAAATCCATTCTTTACATAGTACAACTCATTTGTACAAAACTCTCAAAAGACAATGGACAGTGCAGTCCCCCTTGCCGACGCCATCTGACCACGTTCTCGCCTATGTCCTGAAAAACAGAGAAACAATGGGTAAGCACAAAGATGCTCAGTAAGTAAATCTTCGACTCTATAATCCCCGTACAACTGTTCGTACTCTTGTTACTCTCTCGATTCAATCTCTCTGTTCTTTCTCTACTTCTGACTCTCACCATTCTTTTCTTTCTTTCTATTCTCATCACCCATGGAGAATATCATAACCAGACATGATGAGATATTAAAGTATAACAATGCATTTTCTTTCTATTCTTTTCTATTCTTATTCTTTGCCGGTCTTGGTCGATGCATGGATTTGGAACCCTTGGTCATGTGAGTGTACTCTCTCTCGTGTATACCCTCATCCGCATGTATTCTCATGGCTATACAAATTCTGTTTCTCATTCTCACCGCTCTCTCATGGCGGAGACCGCTCTCTCTCTTTCATGGCGGTTTACGTGCGGGTAACTCTACACTCACAGGTTCCCTATCGCACGACCTATTTTCTTTTCTTTTCTATAGCACTTAATAATCATTTTATTCTCTAGTGCTAGTTCTTTCTTTCTCTTTATTCTAAGAGAATTAGTTATTTTCTTTATCTCTATTCATAGAGTATTTCTTTCTCATTTCTCATATTTCTTTCTCATGTGATTACTCAATTAAACATATGCATATGGATGGCCCATGCCTAAAATATTTCTTTTATGCATTCATGACATGCAAATATGCTATGTTGCATAAAGTAAGGTTCTCTACTTTTACTCGTGCTTCTTTTGGACATTTCATCAAACAATATGTGTGCATACATAAACTCTATTCTAATTGTCAATGATATTTCTTTCTTAATCATCCAAAATAGGAGTCTAACTCCTTTAAATCATCACACATCTGCAAAGAAAACACACTTCAAATATTCCTCTCAAATCATTCTAATTCTATCTACACTTCTACCAAACTTTAACAACACAATCCACCCTTCTCATGGTGGAAATTCTTTCATATAACAACATTGAACTCATTCATGAATTCATCAACTCATTTCAAACATAGAAATTCAAGCACTAAGCATATATATAAAATCTCTACACATCATTCAATCAACTTAGGTGAATTTACTTACCTTAAGCTCAAGGAGAAACCACTTAAGCTCTCTACTTTTGAAGGCTTGATACTTCCTCTTAAACTTTCAATACAAACTCAATAAGGATCCTACTCTTTCAACAATAAAACTTACATCTAGAGTAAGGATTCTCACCTTTTAGTGCTTAGGATCAATTTGTAACAATTTCTAGTCAAAAGCTCTTCAAAGATCCTTGGAAACTTGAATGAAAATTTGAGAGAATTGAAGGATGAAAGAGGCGGTGGTGAAGAAGCAAATGAAAGGGTTTCTAAAACTAAACCCTTAATATCTCATATTTTCTCCACTCTTTCCCAATATACCCTTGCTCCTTCTTTGAAATTCCACCTATGACCTTTCATTCTTTGCAAAAACAAACCCGTTCAACCTATTCTCCATGCAATTTCCTTGCATTTCACTCTCCACTTTTCCTGCTAATTAGGGGTAGAATGGTCATTGAGTCCCAAAAGGAAGAATTCCCTAAAACTCAAGGAAAAATTCAGCCGAGTCTTCACCGCGGCGAAAACTCACAGCAGTTACACGGGATGTAGCACTTCATCGCCGCGGCGAAGCTTTCTTCTTCGCCCCGGTGAAGACTGTAACATCCAGATTTTGCCAAGTCTTACAAATTTTCAGGGCATTCACTCAACCAAACCAATACACCCTTTCAACTAAGGATAAACCAAGCAATATTAACAACATACAGACTCAAATGAGGATAAATCAACAAACATTCAAGCCATTCATCAACTCTTAACTACGTACCTCAAGTGGGGCGTTACAAAACCAGAATCTTATAAAGGGCAGAGAAGAATTGAGAAGTTTGGTGTAAGGAAAGAAAATCCAGGATCTGAGTAACGGAGAAAGAATATAAGTATTTTGGGTTTACTTACTGAGCAATTAGTGCTCACCCCGTTGATTTCATTGTTTTTGTAGGTAGTAGATGAGATGCAGTTGGATTGGATGTCAAGTAGCGGAGGAGAAAGGCAACACTGTTTGACTCTCTTTTGAGTTTATTTTTGTGACTACAGTACTTGATGTAGAGATTTGTATATAAAAGTAATGCTATTTTTGGGCCCACTATCTTATACTTATGTACATATATGTTTTCTATAACATATTTAGTGATTTCATAATATATTTTCCCAAAGTATATAGCTAGAGAGAGTTATTACAGGTTGACACTATTTTATACCTTAGTCTCGATGAGATAACAGATGATGAAAGGATTTGATTGCATGGTAACCATATCATTGACAGGTATCTATTTCGCTGAATCCGAATCTATCGGGTGGCCATGATGACTTGCTAGGGGCCAATCTTGGTTTGTGTGTAGTGAGATGATTAATTGGTGTTAATCACGATACTACTCACTGTCGGTATGATGAGGAGCCGAGTCACACACATAAAAGATAATTTATGAATCATTTTGTTCAAGGGGTATTTTCATCTTTTAGGACGAAAAGGTATTTTGGTAATCTCACAGTACAACTAAATTTGCTGAGGTTGTTGCTTGGATTTAATTTAATATTAAAATTAAATTAGTGAGATTATATTTAAATATATGTAGGCATATGTTTAAATGAATTATTATTAATTAAATGTTAATTCATTTTATAAAGGTATTAATTGATTTTAATTATAATAATTAATTAACTAAAAGAAAATACCGAAAGGAGAGTGTTTGGACACATGGGTTAATTTGGGTTGGAGCCCAATCCTATTCCTAAAAGGATTAGGGTTTTGACACATGCACTATATAAGTGCATGTGTATTGAAGGAAAGATAATAAGTCATTTTTTCATTTATTGAATTAAAAAGGGGCAGCCCTCTCTCCCTTTTCTCTCCCTCACGTTTTTGTCTTTGTCTTAAATCATAGAATTCTTTGACTCAAGTTGATTCTTGAAGCCAATAGAGGATCTAGTAAATCCCTCTTTAGTTCTTCGGATTGTCTTCGTGTGAATCACCGTTCGTTCAATTCTACCTTGAATCGGTAAAAAATCCAAATCAAAGACAAAGTAAAGGAGCCTCTAAACATGCGTAAGATCTCTGATCTTTGAATGGATTATTTATATTTTCTGCAGAATTTTTGATTTAACTTGTTAACTAGATAATCTGTACCTTGATTTTGGGCTTTAAAGGAATTGATTTATCCTTTAATTTTTGTTTTTCCGTTACATTGGGTAGATCGATTCCTAACATCAACAATATAACCGAATTGGGTGAAAGGCTTGAATTTAATTAAGTTTGTCTTGAGATGGATTCTTTTTTGAAGTTTAAGGAGGAATTTGAGTTAGAGTTGTCGAATGGTGAGATTGCTTTAGTTAAGGTAGAGTATGTGTGGAAGCCATTTACTTATGCGTGGTGCAAAACATTTAGGCATGTCCAAAGAAATTGTCAATTGGCTCCTAAGGAAACCGGTCCTTCGTTACCCAAAAAGTTGACTTCCTCTCAAGTGCAAGAATGGAGACAAGTTGCTAGTAAGAAGAATTTGAGTGTTCCTTGAGAAGTAAGTAAGGAGAGGTTAGAGGAAAAAAAGGAATGTGAGGCCCCCAAACCTTGTGAGAGTGTGAACCAATTTGTGGTGCTTTTCAAAGAGGGTGAAGAAAAGAGAAATGTTGCCAATGAGGATTAGAGGAATAGTGGGAATAGTATTGAGGGGTTGGAAAGTGAAATGGAGCGTGGTGGAGTAGTCTTGGAGGAGGAAACTGTGTATGCTGATGAGGATAGAGAATAGAAAACTCCAACAACCAAGGCTATCTTTTGAATAATTTTGAGGAGGTTGATATGGGTACTAGCTCTCTTATTTGTTAACCATTTGGGAACCTGGTGAGAGTGTATGAGAAGGAAAGATCGGAGAAGGAGAAGGCAAGCCTTTCTAGGAATGAAAAGAAGAAACTAGTGAAGAAGGTGAGAACACCACCTAAACTTCCTCTTAGCCATGGTTAAAGTTGCCGTGTGGAACATTAGGGGGCTTAGTTCCCCCATTAAGCAAAAAGAGGTTAGAAATCTTAGAAGTAGCAATAATTTAAGTTTGTGTGCTATGTTGAAGACTAGGGTTAGGGAGAACAATATGGATTTTGTTAGGAAAAAGGTGTTTCGTAATTGGGCTATGGTTGAAAACTATTGTTTTTATGAAAGGGGGAGCATTTAGGTGGGATGGGATGAAGATACTTTGCATGTGTAGGTTATTCAAATGTCAGCTCAAGCTATTCTTTGTAAGGTTAACCAAGTCAATGGAACTTAGGTTAGTGAGAGAAAATCCTCTCCCTTCTCTCTAGGATTAGTCAAACCCAAACACATTCCATCCTTTCCACTCGCCACTACCTCCACCTTCCTCATTTACCAGCCCACACCATCTCTCCTACACGAACCACCCTTACCCACCCTATCTCTATTCCACTGCCACCACCTCATCCACCTACCACTAACCCTACCTTAACTTTTCTTGTTTTTCTCTTTCATCATCTACCTTCGTCAACCTCTATATCCTTCACCTTTTCCCGTTTCTCCTCTTAACCTTATTTTCCCATTTCTGTTCCTTGATTTTCAGTTTGGTTTCTTGTGGTTAGTCATCTGGTGTGGTTGTTCAGGTTGTTCTTAAGTGCTACATTGTTTCTTGGTTTCCCGTTAGCCTTTTGTAAGAGTGCTTGTTCTTATTTGTTTGGAGTTGTGCGACCTATGGGGCTGAGTTTAGAAGTAGGAGTGCATTGGTTGTGGTGGCCTTTTGCTAGTCACCACAAGTCATCTTTTGTGGTTAGAGTTGCTTGGTGTTGTTGGTCAAATTTGCTCTCCTTTGTCTAGTTAGTTGGAGTTCAGGAAGTGGTTGGTTCGGGTGGCGGGTTTGTGTGTTGTGTTGGCCAGAGTTGGACATAAGTGGGTTTGCCATTGTTGGGTTGGCTGAGGGTTGTTCGGAGTTGGGGTCGGTGACCTTCTTAGAGCTGTTAACAACCTTCTCTCTCCTTCTTTCCTCACTTGTTTGAATCCCCCCCCCCCCCCTCCTCACCCCCTTTCCTATCTTTTTGTCCTTCTACCATGTGGCACTCTTCGATTGGCTTAGGGGATTACTACATTATCTTTTTGTCATAACTTTCTACCTCACCACTCTCTCATTGGCTAATTGGGATTGCACTTATCCTATTCGCCATATCACCTTTTCCTTTTGACTATTTGTGCCACCTCATTGCCACATCACTATCTCTTGCCACGCCACCTAAAATCCTCATCACCTGCCACATCACCAGGAGAGAGAAAAAAAATTAGTTAACTCTTGTTACTGTTAATTCCCTCATTTTCTCCTTTGGGGCTGGTTTGGATTCTGATAAGAGAATGGATTGTGTAGATTTCTATTGGAGTAGGTGCCTTAGAGCCAATCAATTATTGTGGAATTGACTCTTTGTAATAATGTTTATTAATCAATAAATGGCATTATCTACTATATCATGTAAATTATAGTTGCATGTATTAATATATGTCCTTAGGATGGTAGAATCGTGATGAGGGTATCAAGTGTTTCAAATCTTGATGGTGAGAACCCTATGAGCTCATATGGTGGCCATTCTAGAAATGTCGGTAGCCCTAATATTATTCTGACTAAGGACATAGATAATACGGTAAGGCTATCATAGTGTTGAACGACCCTGTCGAAAGCAGTGACTGATCTCACTTGTCAAGGTTGTTTGCTGACAACCTGGTACAACACATGGGTGCTTGTTGTAGGCAAGTTCACTGGACTGACCCACCAGAGGATTCCTTTAATGAATTTGGTGCATGTGATCCTTATACTTGAGATCACTAGAGTGCCTTATGCATCGATTGGTGTAGTTTGACACTAGCCCAACTTTGTTCTATTTAAAGCTGTCAATATGGTTGTGATTGGCTGTATCGAGGAGTGTACTAAGACTATGGTGGATCGACAAAGGATTCATCACTCCCAGGTATGGGAGAAGTTATCTCACGGCACAATTCAGTTAATGACAATGACAATAAATCTATGATCACAGTGGGATTGAGTTGTTGCTCAATCTAATTTATTATTTCGGTCATTGGTCTAGTAACTGAAGACAAATATATCAAGGATAACTAAGGTTGACACTTTTTCTATATCTTAGTCTCGATGAGATAACAGATGATGAAAGGATCTGATTGCACGGTAACCATATCATTGACAAGTAGCTATTTCTTTGAATCTGAATCTATCGTATGGCCATGATGCCTTGCTAGGGGCCAATCTTTGTTAGTGTGTAGTGAGACGATTGATTGGTGTCAATCGTGATTGGTGTCAATCGCGATACTTCTCACTACCGGGATGATAAGGAGCCTACGAGTCACACACTAAGGAGACAGTTTATGGATGGTTAACTATGGAAGGGCATTTTCATCTTTTGGACAAAAGGATGTATTGGTAATTTTGCTGTGTAATTAAATTTACTAAGGTTATAGCCTGTGTCCAATTTTATTGGAATAATTTAGCAAAATTACTGAGGTTCTTTAATTTCTTTCTATTACTTTGTAAGGAAATGATCAAGTCATGCTAGCAGAAAACAAAAATATATAACAATAGATCGTTCCCTTAGAACCAAGATCAGGGCACAAATTTTTCAGTTTATACATTAAATCAAAATCTGCAGAAAAATCAGATTAGAGATAAGAGTTCATACGCACGTTTGGAGGCTCCTCCAACTTGTCTTTGAATAGGTTTTGCTACCGATCCAAGAGTAGGATTGAACCAGCGGTAGTCCACATGAAGATAACCCCAAGGAACTAAAGAGCAATTTGCTAGATCCTCTTTAGCCTTAAGAACCAAGAACAAGAATCAAGTGAAATATTTGATTCAACCAAATGTGAAGTGGCGTGGGAAGAGAGAAAAAAGGGGGCTGGAATTTTTAATCCAAAGTGATTGAATGAATTGTTATTTAATTCACAAAGTGTTGCATTTATATAGTGCACACAATGCCCTATTCCATCATGGAATAATTTTGGGCACCAACCCAAACAGTTCCTATGTCCAAATAGCCCCATTTAGATATTTTAATTTTAATTATCATTATTTCAATTAAATTAAATTAATATATATAATATATTAACATTTAACAATAACAATAATTCATTTAAATATATGCAAACACATATTTAAATATAATCTCACTTATTTAATTGCTTAATGTTAAATTAAATAAAGGCAACAACCTTAGCAAATAATTGCACTGTGAGATTACCAAAATACCTTTGACCTAAAAAGACGAAAACACCCTTCTCATAAACTGATTCTAAAATTATCTTTTATGTGTGTGACCCGTAGGCTCCTCATCATACCGGTAGTGTGTAGTATCGCAATTAACACCAATTAATCGTCTTACTACACACAGACCCAGATTGGCCCCTAGCAAGGCATCATGGCCACCCGATAGATTCGGCTTCAGTAAAGCAGCTACCTGTCAACGATATAGTTACCATACAATCCAATCCTTTCATCATTTGTTATCTCATCGAGATCAAGGCACATAAATAGTGTCAACCTCAGCTACTCTCGATATGTATGTATTCAGTTACTGGACCAATGATTGGAATAATAATCTGGATAGAGCAACAACTCAATCCCACTGTGGCCACAGTTTTAGTGTCATTGCTATTTACTGAATTGCGCCGTGAGATAACTTCCCCCATACCTAGGAGTGATGAATCCTCTATTGATCCACCATAGTCTTGATACACTCCTTGATGCAGCCAATCACTACCGTATTGACAACTCTCAATAGAACTGCGTTGGGCTAGTGTCAAACTACACCAATCGGTGCACAAGGTGCTTCGGTGTTCTCAAGTCTAAGGATCACATGCACCACGATTCATTAGAGGATTTGTTCCATAGACAATGGGGTTATCACCCATATGGAATCCTCTGGTGGGTCAGTCCAGTGAACTTGCCTACCCATGTGTTGCACCAAGTTGTCACCAAACAACCTTGACAAGTGAGATCAGTCACTGCCTTTCGACAGAGTCATTCAACACTACGATAGCCTTACCGTATTATCTGTGCCCTTGCTTCATAATAATACTAGGGCTACGGACGTTTCTAGAATGACCACCATATGTGCTCATAGGGCTCTCACTATCAAGATTTGAAACACTTGATACCCTCGTCATGGTTCTACCATTCTAAGGACATATATCAATACATACAATATAATTTACGCGATATAGTATAAAATGCCTTTTTATTGATCAATGAACATTATTACAAAGAGTCAATTCTACAATAATTGATTGGCTCTAGGGCATCTACTCTAACATACTTTACAAACACGTATTATCTTGGCATCACATCATGTGTATTGTCCATAACCTTTCTACCACTCTATTCTAATGGCTAGCACACTTGATAAATTAATTTATCATACTCATTTTTCACTTGAACACGTGATTCTGTGTGAAATTACCATTTTGCCCCTATTGAAACTTTTATGGAATTCCTCTATAAAACTAATTAAATATATTCACTATGACTATAAAATAATCCCTACCATATTCTGAATGTGGGTATTACATCAAGCACTATTGGAGATGTAAGAATTCAAATATAACCTATCTTTGTTTTGTAGATGACCTTATGTTATTTTGCCATGCCAATAAGCTGTCCATTTCTCACTTGAAGAATGCCTTGGAGATTTTCACGGGTTAGGCTGGCCTTAAAGCAAACAACTCCAAGAGAAATATCTTCTTTTTCGGAGTTAAAGATTCTGAGAAGCATGAGCAAGTACTTGTGTTTGGGTTTGAAGAAGGCAAGCTTCCAATGAAGTACCTTGGAGTCCCCCTCATTACCAAGAAACTAAGGTATGCCGAATGTAAGCCATTGGTGGATAAGATCTTGGCTAGGATCATCTCTTGGAAGAGTAAGTTTCTATCCTACATGGGCAAAATTATCCTTATCAAATTAGTTCTATCAAGCATCCAAGTGTATTGGTCTTTTATCTTCATCCTACCTTCTAAAATTCACAAGGAAATTGAAGCAAGCTTGAAAGCCTTCCTTTGGACAGGTTCGGATATGAAGAAGAACAAAGCTAAGGTTTATTGTGAGGATGTGTGTGCCCCGAAAGAGGAAAGAGGTTTGGGAATTATAAGGAGCAAAGACTGGAACAAAGCGGCAATGATGAGACATCTTTGGAATTTGATTCAAAATCAGAATGCATCTGGGTGGATTGATTGGGTTAAGGAATTCTACTTAGGCAAGAAAAGCACTTAGGAAGTTTCATGCTCAGCTAATGCTTCATGGACTTGGAGGAGTATCTTAAAGCTTAGAGATATTGATAACGACAAAATTTGTCATGTTATCGACAATAGAGATAATACCTATTTATGGCATCCTAAAGGAACCCATTATTTAGAGATTTGGAAATATAATTTTTTATGACTGTAGCTTATTTAGGCAAGCTAGAATTAGTAAGGTTTAGAATGGGACAAGCTAGAGTTAGGCAAGCTAGAGTTATCTAGGCAAACTCCACTGCCTTCATAGAAATCAAGAACTTAGAGATTCCCTTCCTTTCCAGAAATGAAGACAAGGTTATTTGGAAACCTCACCCATCGGGCTTGTTTAGCATCAAATTGGATTGGGAAACTTGTAGAATGCACAAAGAAAAAGTGGAGTGGCATCATATTGTTTGGCATCAGAAGATGATTCCTAGACATTCATTCATCTTATGGTTGGCTGTTAAGGAATGCTTACAAACCAAGGACAAGCTGGTTAGTTCAGGAGTGGCTTCTAATGGGACGACTTGTTTTTACAACTAGCAAGTAGAAACTCTTGACCATCTCTTCTTTTGTTGCTTGTTCACTAGCGATATTTGGACTTGGTTGATGGGCATGTGTTCTTTGAGTTATTCCACTTGGACTTGGCAAGAGTATATAGGGCACATCACTAGAAGATGGAACTCCAAGAAGCTCAAGCATGTCATGGGTAAATTATGCTTGAAGGCCACTGTTTACTACATTTGGAGGGACAGGAACAATAGACAATTTGGGTGAGATTGTCAAGATGCTACTTCCTTAGTCACCCTCATCAAGAATGTGGTTAGGGGGAGAGCTATGGAACTTACAAAACTGAAGAAAATCATTAACAACTCTCAGCTTGCTCAGGATTTGGGACTCCCTTTATCTATTTTCAAAGACTAATGAGCTTCTATGCTTGGTGGGTTTGGAGATTGACGCGGTCTGTTTGGCTTGTCATGGCCTTAGGTACAGTAGCTTGGCGTATCCCTTTGGATGTTGGTAATTTATGTTTGATTGGTTTAATCGGGTGGTGTTTCTTTTGGATGTTGATTTGTTTTGGTTAGCCTCGATTGAGGGGTGTTTTTGTTTGTGATTTGCTGCTTTGTATAGCAGTTAGCTAGTAGTTCTTGTGATTACTTGATCCTATTGTGCGTAACCTATAGTCCATCCTATGGTAGGTTGGCCGGTTTTTTTATGGAATTTCTTGTAAAGTTTTCTTTTTTAATGAATATTTACTTACCCAAAAAAAAAAAAAAAAAAAAAAAAAGAACGGAAAGCTCGTATTGAGCCAAAAAACATGGCACATTTAGCACAAGAATTCCATAAGAGGCTTGCCTGGTAGAAACCCAAACGCAAGGCCTGAAAGTCCTAAATGGGCATATTAACTTAAAATGGCCATAACTTTGATCTCGGCTGGATTTACAAGGCCCATAAGATATCAACAGAAATCTCGTTTTGAGCTCAACAACGTGGCACATCTAACACTAGAATTCCTAGAGAGGGCTATGCGTAAGAAACCGAAACGTAATGCCAAAAAGTCTTAAATGGGCATGCCAACTTAAAAATGTCATAACTTTTGATCCGACAGGATTTATGGGGCACATAAGACATCAAAGGAAAGCTCTTTCCGAGCTCAACAATGTGAAATGTCTAGCATAAGAATTATTAGAGAAGAATGCATGTCGGAAGCCCAAATGCAAGGCCTAGAAATCTTAAATAGGAATGTCAACTTTAAACGACATAACTTTTTATCCAGAAGGAGTTATGGGGCTTGTAAGATATCAACATAAAGCTCGTTTTGAGCCGAACAACGTGGTACATCTAGCACAAGAATTCCATGAGAGCGTTGTAAATTAGACGCCGAAACACAATCCTAAATGGGCATGTCAGCGTAAAGTAACCATAACTTTTGATCTAGGGGGAGTTACGGGGCCTGTAAGATATCAACAAAAAGCTCATTTTGAGCCCAACAATGTTACGTCTAGCACAGGAAATCCTGAGGAGGGCTACACATCAAAAACCCAAACGCAATGCCAAAAAGTCCTAAATGGGCTTGCCAACTTAAAACAGACATAACTTTTGATCTCGGAGGACTTACGGAGCACGTATGATATCAACTGAAAGCTCGTTTCAAACCCAACAACATGGCACATGTAGTGCAAGAATTCTTGGAGGGGGCTACACACAAAAGCCCAAAGGGAAGGTCCAAAAGTCATAAATGGGCATGCCGACCTAAAATGGTCATAACTATTAATCCAAGAGGATTTACGGGGGCTTGTAAGGTATCAATGGAAAGCTTGTTTTGAGCCAAAAATGTGGCACGTCTAGCAAAATAATTCCTCGGGAGGGCTGCGTGTCAGAAGCTCAAACAAAAGGTCTAAAAGTCCTAAATGGGCATGTCAACTTAAAATGACCATAACGTTTCATACATGAGGAGTTATGGGGCTCGTAAGATATCAGCAGAAAGCTTGTTTTGAGCCGAAGAATGTCACACGTCTAGCACAAGAATTCCTTGTGATGGCTATGCATCAAAAGCCCAAAGGAAAGGTCCTAAAGTCGTAAATGGTCATGCCAACTTAAAACAGTCATAACTTTTTATTCGGGACGATTTACAGGGCCCATAAGATATCAACAGATGTTTGAGCCTAATAACGTGGCATCGAGCACAAGAATTCCTAGAGAGGACTATGTATCAGAAGCCTGAAGGGATGGTCCAAAAGTCGCAAATGGGCACCCTAACTTAACACGATCATAACTTTTGATTCGGTAGGATTCACAGGGCCCATAAGATATCAACGAAATTTAACACATCTTGCACAAGAATTTCTGGAGAGGGTTGCATGTCAAAAGGCCAACTACAAGGCCCAAAACTCCTAAATGGGCATGTCAACTTAAAACGGCCTTAACTTTTGATCTGGGAGGAATTATAGGGCCCGTAAAATCTCAATGGAAAGCTTGTTTCAAGCCCAACAATGTGACATGTCTAGCACAAGAATTCATGTAGAGGGATGTGTGTCAGAAGCCCAAATGCAAGGTGCAAAAGTTCTAAATGGGCATGTCAACTTAAAAATACCATAACTTTTGATCCAGGAGAGGTTATAGGGCCCGTAAGTTATCAACAAAACACTCATTTCGAGCCAAAAAATGTGGCACATCTAGTACAAGAATTCCTCGAGAGGGTTGCATGCAAGAAGCTCAAACTTATGGCCCAAAAGTCCAAAATGGGCATGCCAACTTAAAACGACATAACTTTTGATCCAGGAGGAGTTATGGGGCCTGTAAGATATCAACAGAAAGCTTGTTTCAAGCCCAAAAACATGGCACATCTAGCATAAAAATTTCATAAGAGTGCTATACGTTAGAAGCCCAAACTTGAGGCCCAAAATTCCTAAATGGGCATGTCAATGTAAAGCAACCATATTTTTTTATCTGTGAGGAGTTACGGGGCCTATAAGATATCAAAGAAAAGCTCATTTTGAGCCTACATAGAGCATCTAGCAAATGAATTCCTGGATTGGTGTAAAACCCCTCCCTAGTTGGGTATTTCCTAAGTATCACTTGGCTATTGAGAACTTAGAAAACGCACGCCTAGGAAAAAAGTGTATTTTAAAATCCTATTTAAAGAATAAACTTGTAGTTTAAAAACATTTTTTTTTTTAATTTCTAAACTATAATAATTTCATTGTACAAGTCAAATAATATAGTTTCCTTTCTTGGAGTAAATTATGAAATCCATAGTAATACTTACTAGAACATACACACTTTTACAAATTTTACTAGCAATTTGATTTCCCCTATTAACACAAACATATTTACTCCATTATAGAACATGGACATATTTACTGCATTATGAAATATGAACATAATTACTACACTAAATACTAGCAAAACCATTCAATAGTCATCATTAAAACATCCCTTCATACTCATAGCATCCCTTAGAATCCTCTCCCAGCTTCATGACTTAATCCTTACCTACAAAACATTTTAAAACATTTCATGAGGTGAGCGCTAATCGCTCAGTAAGGGAATATGGCCATTTATAAACTATTAAGGTTCATTATACAAGTATACTACTCAGAACCTTACCTACCTACAAGACATGACCTTCATTCATTGACATTAACAAGTTCATAAAACATGTCATACACTTTGGACTTTTATCATAAACATAAGTCATAAAATAACCATACATAATATAACATAGAACATATATGACTTATGCAATATTCATAAACATGGCATGGCTATTTCTTTTGTCTTTGTACTTGATGTTTTCATTAGTCTTTATTATCCGATCAGATTCATTTGAACCATTACTTTGTTCTTGGTTGTCACCTCAAAGCACTCATGGTTTCCACAAAGATTCCATTCCTCTGATCTTGGTTTATACCTCAAGAGACTCATGGTATTCATTCTTTAACATTTCATAAATTTTTTCATAAGTCAACTAAATAAGCTATATGCATTACCATTATGAATGCAAACATATTGGATAACATCTCCCATACTCAATCATACTATTCATTCATTTAACATGTAACCTTGGCCAATTGCACAACTCATCAATCAATTTAGCAAAATTCCATGACATAAATATTCTCCCATTAAATTCATTGACTTAATTCATTCAATTTCTCATACAACGTAGGGAATTTCAATAGTAAGATTATTAGAATTTATAAAAAAGATGGGAGTCTCTATTAAGGAGGTGGATGCCATACAGTTTGTCACTTTTCAAGCAATGTTTTCCTCATCTTACAATGATTTTTGGCTAAGACATAAAAGTTTTAGGTCTATTTCTCAACTTTTTAATACTTCAAGAATCAGCTCAATCAGACTTTTATAACTTCAGTTATGACCGATTAAGTGAAGCATGTATAGTATAAGTCTTAAAAAGCCAAATCCGAATTCTATTCATTTTTAACCATGTCACCTTCATTTGCACATTCATAGTATTTTCCATATCATTCTAAGTATAAAAGGCCATAAAAACCTCCCTTTTTATAGAACCAAAAAGTGTCAAAACATCGTCCAACTTCAAGTCTCTTAATGTGGCAGCCCCGGATTCGGCACACAGCCCCGGCGACCCCACTCATCTGAAACTGTCCCNTCCGTGTTTTCATATTGATTTCTTTATTAAGTTTTAATCTTAGTTTAAAATACATTGTTGTTTTTAAATTAGAATTTGCTCCCACCAATCCAAAGAATTCGATTGCTTCAACTTGATAACATTAGAAAACTCAGTGCTTTGTTAACAATCCTCGTGGGAACGATACTCTACTCATCATTTTATTACTTGAGCGACTAGTATACTTGCTACATTTTGCATGTTGTAAGAAACACGCATCAATAAGATATCAACAAAACACTCGTTTCGAGCCAAAAAATGTGGCACATCTAGTACAAGAATTCCTCGAGAGGGTTGCAAGCAAGAAGCTCAAACTTATGGCCCAAAAGTCCAAAATGGGCATGTCAACTTAAAACGACATAACTTTTGATCCAGGAGGAGTTATGGGGCCTGTAAGATATCAACAGAAAGCTCGTTTAAAGCCCAAAAACGTGGCACATCTAGCATAAGAATTTCATAAGAGTGCTATACGTTAGAAGCCCAAACTTGAGGCCCAAAATTCCTAAATGGGCATGTCAATGTAAAGCAACCATATTTTTTTATTTGTGAGGAGTTACGGGGCCCATAAGATATCAAAGAAAAGCTCGTTTTGAGCCTACATAGAACATCTAGCAAATGAATTCCTGGATTGGTCTAAAACCCCTCCCTAGTTAGGCATTTCCTAAGTATCCCTTGGCTATTGAGAACCTAGAAAATGCACGCCTAGGAAAGAAGTGTATTTTAAAATCCTATTTAAAGAATAAACTTGTAGTTTAAAATTTTTTTTTTTTTTAATTTCTAAACTATAATAATTTCATTGTACAAGTCAAATAATATAGTTTCCTTTCTTGGAGTAAATTATGAAATCCATAGTAATACTTACTAGAACATACACACTTTTACAAATTTTACTAGCAATTTGATTTCCTCTATTAACACAAACATATTTACTCCACTATAGAACATGGACATATTTACTGCATTATGAAATATGAACATAATTACTACACTAAATACTAGCAAAACCATTCAATAGTCATCATTAAAACATCCCTTCATACTCATAGCATCCCTTAGAATCCTCTCCCAGCTTCATGACTTAATCCTTACCTACAAAACATTTTAAAACATTTCATGTGGTGAGCGCTAATCGCTCAGTAAGGGAATATGGTCATTTATAAACTATTAAGGTTCATTATACAAGTATACTACTCAGAACCTTACCTACCTACAAGACATGACCTTCATTCATTGACATTAACAAGTTCATAAAACATGTCATACACTTTGGACTTTTATCATAAACATAAGTCATAAAATAACCATACATAATATAACATAGAACATATATGACTTATGCAATATTCATAAACATGGCATGGCTATTTCTTTTGTCTTTGTACTTGATGTTTTCATTAGTCTTTATTATCCGATCAGATTCATTTGAACCATTACCTTGTTCTTGGTTGTCACCTCAAAGCACTCATGGTTTCCAGAAAGATTCCATTCCTCTGATCTTGGTTTATACCTCAAGAGACTCATGGAATTCATTCTTTAACATTTCATAATTTTTTTTATAAGTCAACTAAATAAGCTATATGCATTACCATTATGAATGCAAACATATGGGATAACATCTCCCATGCTCAATCATACTATTCATTCATTTAACATGTAACCTTGGCCAATTGCACAACTCATCAATCAATTTAGCAAAATTCCATGACATAAATATTCTCCTATTAAATTCATTGACTTAATTCATTCAATTTCTCATACAACATAGGGAATTTCAATAGTAAGATTATTCAGTGGATTATGAGAATTTATAAAAAAGATGGGAGTTTCTATTAAGGAGGTGGATGTCATACAGTTTGTCACTTTTCAAGCAATGTTTTCCTCATCTTACAATGATTTTTGGCTAAAACATAAAACTTTTAGGTCTATTTCTCAACTTTTTAATACTTCAAGAATCAGCTCAATCAGACTTTTATAACTTCAGTTATGACCGATTCAGTAGAGCATGTACAATATAAGTCTTAAAAAGCCAAATCCGAATTCTATTCATTTTTAACCATGTCACCTTCATTTGCACATTCATAGTATTTTCCATATCATTTTAAGTATAAAAGACATAAAAACCTCCCTTTTTACAGAACCAAAAAGTGCCAAAACATCGTCCAACTACTAGTCTCTTCATTGGCATAATCATCCTCCATATGCACACATACACCAATCAACACACCCATTTACACAATCCATAACCAAAACATAACATCACACTCAAATTAACATAAATAAATGTAAGTTTCATCAACCCTAGGTGTTATCAATTGTAGTCATAAGGGAAATTTTTTCCTTACCTTAGTATTCAAAGCACAAAGACACTCCTCCTTAGCTCCAAAGGTTCACCATTTCTACCTTACACACATAACCACTTATGAATTTCTCTTTTAACTAAAAAATACAACAAACTAGGGTTTTAAAACTCACCTTAAACTCTGAAATTGAAGTTCTTAAAGTGTGGATGGTGATCTCCTTTGAAATTCAACTTGAAATGCTATGAAAATTTGAGAAGAAAATGTTTGGATTAGTGGCTTTATGGTGGATTTGAGAGAGGAAGAAGAAGATGATGCATTTGGGGTGTACAAGGCCGACTCCTCTCTCTTAAAACCTTGTAGATATTTATTTCATTACTCCATTATGATTGGTCATTAAAAGTTAGATATAAGGGTCATTTGGCTAAATTTTTCATATAAGGGCGTTTTGGTCATTTCTACAACAACATAATGATTAGCACTCATTTAATGCCATTTGACTTCTTTTAAACACTTGGTAATTAAGCAATCCCATTAGGTAAATGACTAATTTACCCTTGGTGCACTTTTATGGATACTTAATTCATATGGATTTGTATGAAAAGACCATTATACCCTTGGTTACCGTTTACGCCATTTAACCCTATCAATAAACTTTATGACCATTCTACCCTCATTTCTCTTCAATGATATCACCCCTTACACTTTATGATGGCCACATCTCAAAATGCATGCAAATTGACCATTTTACCCTTCCATTAAAAAAAAAAAAAAAATTACCTGAAAAGGGAAAATTTCATACCTTAGGGCAACAGAATAATAACGCGGGGTTTACAATTGGGTTGTGTGATAGAAGCCCAAATGCAAGGCTGGAAAGTCCTGAACAGGCATGTCAAATTAAAACTACCATAACGTTTGATCTAAAAGGAGTTATAGGGTTCGTAAGATATCAATAGAAAGCTTGTTTTGAGCCCAATAACATGGAATGTCTAGCACAAGTATTCTTGGTGAGGACTACGAATCAGAAGCCCAAAGGGAAGGTCCAAAAGTCCTAAATGGGCATGTAAACTTAAAACGCCCATAGCTTCTGATACGGGAGGAGTTACGGGGCTCGTACCCATAAGATATCAACGAAAAGCTCCTATTGAGCCCGTCAATGTGATACATCCAGTACAAGAACTCCATGAGAGGCTTGCATGTTAGAAGCCCAAATGCAAGGCCCAAAAGTCCTAAATGAGCATGTCAACTTAAAACGACCATAACTTTTGATCCGGGAGGAGTTACAAGGCCTATAAGATATCAACAAAAAGCTTGTTTTGAGCCCAACAAATGGCATATCTGACACAAATTATTGGAGAAAGATATACATCACAATCCCAAAGGGAAGGTCCAAAAGTCTTAAATGGGCATGTCAAATTAAAATGGCCATAGCTTTTGATCTGGGAGGAGTTATGGGATCTGTAAAATATCAATGGAAAGCTCATATCGAGCCCAAAAACATGGCACATTTAGCACAAGAATTCCATGAGAGGCTTGCCCGTCAAAAGCCCAAAAGCAAGGCCCAAAAGTCCTAAATGGGCGTGTCAAATTAAAATGGTCATAACTTTTGATCTAGGTGGATATACGGGGCTCTTAAGATATCAACAGAAAGCTTGTTTTGAGCTCAACAATGTGGCACATCTACACAAGAATTCCTAGAGAGGAATACGCATCAGAAACCTAAACGTAATGCCAAAAATTCCTAAATGGGCATGCCAACTTAAAACGGTCATAACTTTTTATCCAGAAGGATTTACAGGGTGTGTAAGATATCAATAGAAAGTTCTTTTCGAGCCAAAAAACATGGCATGTCTAGCACAAGAATTCCTAGAGAGGGCTACATGTTAGAAGCACAAAGGGAAGGTCCAAAAGTGGGCATGCCAACTTAAAATAGTCATAACTTTTGATCCGAGAGGATTTACAGGGCCTGTAAGATATCAACAGAAAGCTTGTTTTGAGCTTGAAAATGTGGCATGTCTAGCAAAAGAATTTCTCAAGAGGGCTGTGCATCAAAAGCTAAAAAGCAAGGTCTAAAACTCCTAAATGGGCATGTCAACTTAAAACAGCCATAACTTTTGAAACGGGAAGAGTTATGGGGCTTGTAAGATATCAACGAAAAGCTAGTTTTGACCTAAAAATGTCGCACGTGTAGCACAAGAATTCCTAGAGAGGGCTACACATTAGAAGCCTAAGGGGAAGGTCCTACAGTCTTAAATGGGCATGCCAACTTAAAACAGTCATATCTTTTGATCCGGGATGACTTACGAGGCCTATAAGATATCAATGGAAAGGTTGTATTGAGCCCAATAACATGAAACATCAAGCACAAGAATTCTTGGATAGGGATATGAGTTTTAGACCTAAAGGAAGGTCCAAAAGTCGTAAATGGGCATGCCAATTTAACACGGTTAGAAATTTTTATCCGGTAAGATTTACGGGGCCCGTAAGATATCAACGGAAAGCTCGTTTTGTGTCCAACAATGTTGCACATCTTGCACAAGAATTTTAGGAGAATGTTGCGTGTCAGAAGGCCAACTGCATAATACCCACATTCAGAAATATGGTAGGGATTATTCTATAGTCATAGTGAATATATTTAACTAGTTTTATTGTGGAATTCCATAAAAGTTTTGATAGGGGCAAAATGGTCATTTCACATAGAATCACGTGTGCAAGTGAAAATTGAGTATGATAAATATAATGTATTAAGTGTGCTAGCCATGAGAATAGAGTGGTAGAAAGGTTATGGATAATAGATGTAATGTGATGCCGAGATAAATACATGTTTATAAAGTAATAGAAAGAAATTAAAGAATAAGGGTAAAATGGTCTTTTCACTCACAACTAGATGAAAAAGTGGTGAGTGTAAGGAAGCAAAATAGTGTGAAGAAGATGATACAAATGAGGGTAATTAGGTAAATGACTAAAGGACATAGATGAAATTTCTTAGAAAGTGCAAGGGCAAAATGGGAATGTATATATATATATATATATATATATATATTAATTATTAGTTATAAGGCTTCAATTGACAAAACCCTAGCCATTCTCACCCTTGGGCATGCCACCTCTTATCCATTTTCTCTCAAGCTTCTTCATCAAATTTCAAAGAGAATTCATAGGGCTTAGCTTAAATTTTTGTAGATTTTCAATCCTAAAGCATCCAAAGGTAGGATTATAACACAAAAGTGTGTATTTAAGTTTTAAAGTTTTGAATTCTTATGTTTTTACATGATTTAGGTCCAAGAGGAAAAGAATTTTAGCAAAGGAAGGTTGAATCATTAGTGTTGTGCAAATTCAAGGTAAGTAAACCCAATCTAAGCTTTAATTTGAGTAGTATATTGTAAGTTGATTCTTGAGTGTTTGTGTATGATGTATGATAAGAAGTATTGGCTGTTTAGATGCTTGTTTGATGGAGAATAAAGTGTAGAAGTTTAGCCAAGATGAGTAGTTATGTAGATGTGATGTTGGAATTTGGAGGTGTTGAATTCGACTAGAATTGAAGTTAAGTTTGGTGAGTTTTTCTACAATTTTGGTGGATTTGGAGAGATATGGAAGTGTGGCCGTTTTAACATCCTCTTCAAGGTTTCTATTCAGGAAAGCCATTTTAACATCCATTTGCCAAATCTCATAATCATGATATGCAACAATCCCAAGCATAATCCGGATGGATTTAATCATGGCAACTGGCGAAAAGGTTTCTTCATAGTCAATACCATGAATTTGTTTGAAACCTTTGGCAACCAGTCATGCCTTATAAGTGTGCACCTTGCCATCCATGTCAGTCTTCTTCTTGAAGACCCATTTACACCCTATGGGTATTACCCCTTTAAGTGGTTCCACCGGAGACCATACTTGGTTCTAGTACATGGAATCCATCTCAGATTTCATGGCTTCAAGCCATTTAATAGAATTTGGGTCCGATATAACATTTTCGTAGGTTTTGGGTTCATCGTCTTGGCAGACTAGTACGTTACCATGTCGAGTCACGAGATAACCGAATCTCTTTGGCTTATGGCGTACTCTCCCAGATCTACGTAGCTTCTATGCTACTTGAGATGGTTCACTTTGATCCACAATTGTGGAATGACCTCTTAGGATGTTCAACCACCTCTTGTGGCACACCTTCCCGTCCTTGGTCTAATGTATCTTGTGGTTTTAGAACTTCATCAAGTTCTACTTTTCTCCCACTAGTACTTCTTAGGAAACATTAATTTTCTAGGAAGACACCAGTACGAGCAACAAAAATTTTGCACTCTTTTGAGTGGTAGAAATAGTATCCTTTGGTCTCCTTAGGATACTCTACAAATATACATTTGCAGGATTTTGAGCCCAACTTGTTCGAAGTCAATTTCTTGACATAAGCTTCGTAACCCCAAATCCTTAGATAAGACAAATTAGGTTTTCGCCCACTCCATAGTTCATATGGAGTCTTATCTACAAACTTTGACGGTACACGGTTCAATATGTGAGTTGCAATCTCCAGGGCATAACCCTAGAATGATGTAGGTAGATCACTAAAACTCATCATAGACCTAACCATGTCAAGTAAGGTCCTATTCCTCCTTTCAGACACTCCATTATGCTGAGGTGTATACGGAGGGGTGAGTTGTAATACTATCCCACATTCCTTCAGGTATTCAGAAAACCCCGAGCTCAAGTATTTACTTCCTTGATTTGACGGAAGAACCTTAATACTTTTGCCCAACATATTCTGTACTTCATTCCTGTATTCTTTGAACTTATCAAAGGCTTCAGATTTATGTCTCATGAGGTAGACATAACCATATCTATTGAAATCATCAATAAATGTGATGAAGTAGGAATATCCACCTCTGGCTTCAACTTTTAGTGGACCACATACATGACTATGGATGATGCCTAACAGTTCAGTAGCCCTTTCACTTTGTCCTATGAAAGGTGACTTGGTCATCTTACCTAAAAGGCATGACTCGCATACCTCAAATGACTAGTGTTACTGTATATTAGTGTATGCCCTAGAAACCATTCGTGTTGTCGGTTTCAGAGCATTTTGTCTTGTATCTATATATCATAAATAATAGAAGAAATAGTTCTTCAATTCATATATAGAAATTGCTTCCTTTATTTAGTCATGCATTTAAAATAAAGTATGTATATGAATTATCCAGATGATTCATTTAATCGGTAAATGAATTATCGAAAAGGGTTCCCTACGGAAGCAGTATAATTTGGGCAACTATATAATTTTTTACAATTCTATTAAATAAAATCTGTAGAAAAATAAATCTGAGTTTAAAGAAAACAAACGCACGTTGGAGGCTCCTCCAAATTTGTTGACGAATGTTTTGCTACCGATCTAGGTGTAGTCGAACCTGCGTATTCCACACGAAGAACATCTCAAAGAACCAAGAGGGATTTGCTAGATCCTCTTTGGCTTTAAGATTAAGAAGAAAGCAAAATCAATTAAATTGATTTTAGGCCAAAAATCTTTTCTGCCGTGGGAGTGTATTCAAAAGGGGCTGCTGTGTGTGTTTTTCTTTTAAAAGAAATCAATTCATTAATTAATTACACACACTTTTCTTTTTATAGTTAATCAATTTGCCCTAATCCCATACAATAGGCTTGGGCTCCAACCCAAACGCCCCATATTGCCAACACCTCTCAGTTTGATTTATTTATTTTCCATTATCTCAATTAAAATCAATTAATATATATTTAAATATATATAACATTTAATAATAATGATAATATATTTAAATATGTGCGAACACACATTTAAACGTAATTTCACTTATTTAATTTTTCTAACAAATTAAATAAAGGCTACGACCTCAGCCAATAATTGCACTGTGAAATTACCAAATACCCTTTCGTCTTAAAGATGAAAACGCCTTCTTTCTTCTTGATCTTAAATTGTCTTCTATGTTGTGACCCATAGGCTCCTCATCATATCGGCAGTGTATAGTATCGCGATTAACACCAATTAATCGTCTCACTATACACAGACCAAGATTGGCCCCTAGCAAACATCATGGCCCCCGATAGATTCGGATTCACCAAGTAGCTACCTGTCAACGATTGGTTACCGTGCAATTCGATCTTTCATCATACGTTATCTCGACGACGAAAGGCATAGAAAGTGTCAACCTTCGGTTACTCTCGATATTATTTATTCAATTCTGGACCAATGACCCGTATTATAAACTGGATAGACAACAACTCATCCACTATGGCCACAATTTTAGTGTCATTGCCATTTACTGAATTGCGTCATGAGATAATTCTCCCTACCCGGGAGTGGAATCCTCTATCAATCCACCATATTCTTGATACACTCCTTGATGCAGCCAATCACCATCGTATTGATAGCTTTGAAAAGATCTGCGTTAGCTAATGTCAAACTACACCAATTGGTGCCCAAGGCGCTCCGATGATCCCAAGTCTAAGGATCACATGCACCACCTCGTTAGAGGATTTATTCCACAGACACTGGGGTTCCCATCCATATGGAATCCTCTGGTGGTCATCCAGTGAACTTGCTGTGGTGTAATCGCCTACAAGCACCCATGTGTTGCACCAGGTTATCACCAACAAACCTTGACAAGTGAGATCAGTTCTGCCTTCCATAGGGTCGTTCAACACTATGATAGCCTTACCGTATTATCTGTGCCCTTACTTCAAATAATACTGGGGCTACGGACTTTTCTAGAATGGCCACCAATGTGCTCATAGGGTTCTCACTATCAAGATTTGAAACACTTGATACCCTCGTCACGGTTCATACCATTCAAGGACATATATCAATACATATTGCAATAATAATGATTTACGCATATAGAATAAATGCCTTTTTATTGATTAATGAACATTTTACAAAGAGTCAATTCTACAATAATTGTTGGCTCTAGGGCATCTACTCTACACTACATGCATACATGCTATAAGCCCACTAAAGAACAAAGAGAAAGAAATAAAATTAGTAAAGAAAAGAAAAGAAAAGAAATTGAATACTAATTTCTAAAAGAAATAAAGAAAAGAAGGTTGTTGCGATGGACCCATAGTGATAAGAAGAGGAATATTGCCACATGCACATCGCCTCATGAGCGGCCTAAGAATAAAAAGAAGAATTTGTACAGTCCGTAAGAGTGCATGTGGATGAGGATGTACTCAAAGGACATACCTACATGCACGCTGCCTTTAGTGAGCGGTCTAAGAATAAGAAAGAATTTGTATTGTCTGTAAGAAGTGCACATAGATGAGGACTGTACTCACTCACACGCCAGGATTCCGAACCATCCTCAACTGGGTCCGATCGGCAAACAAGAAAAGAAAGAAAGAAGAATAAAAAGAAAGAAATAAAGAAAGAAAAGAAAAGAAAAGAAAGAAAGAATAGAACAAAGAAAGAAAGAAAAGAATAGAAAGAACATAAAAAAGAAAGAAGAGCGAAAGAAAGAAAGAAAGAAACACAGAAAAGAGAGAGAAAATAGAATGAGAACAAAAAAACAGAAAAGAAAATGCATATTTTATGCATTTGTGCATATATCCATTATACCTTTTCTATTATTCAGAATTAGTTTCCTATTTGAGCTTACATGTTAGTAATGAGAAGCAAGAATTGTAGAAAGAATAGAGAAGAATAGAGAGAATAGAGAAGTTGATGTAAGGAAAGAAATTTAGGATACGAGTAATGGAGGAAGAAGAATGGTATAGCTGGTTTACTTTTGAGCAATTAGTGCTCACTCCGTTAATTTCACTGTTTTTGCAGGTAGTAGATAAGAAGCGGTCGGAGGGAACGTCAAAGCGAAGAGAATGGCACTACTGTCCAATTGTATTTTGATTTTGTATATAACTTTCTTACTAGACGTAGAAATTTTGATTAAAGTAAAGTAAATTTTGGGCCCATTATCTTATACTTATATGCTTATATGTTTTCTACATATATTTAGTAATTTCATATCTTATTTTCCATAGTATACTAGCTAGAGAGAGAGTCATTACACTAGTGGCGACGGAGATGTAGAAGTTTCCTACATGCACGCCGCCATCGGTGAGCGGCCTCAGAATAGAAAACTGAATTGCATAGTCTGCTAAAAGTGCATGTGGAGAGGATTGTACCCAGAAAGAATTTTAGAATACACTCACATGGCCAGGGTTCCAAATCCATGCCTTAGCCTAGTCGAATCAGCAAACCAAAACATCATACAGAAAGAATTTCAGAAAGAAGAAAATAGAATAAGAAATAGAATACATAAAGTATTTCAGAAAGAAAGAAAAATAGAATAAGAAATAGAAAACGAAAGAATTTCAGAAAGCAAGGAAAAGAATTAGAAAAGAATTTTTAGAAAGAATACAAACATATCATTTGCATATGCATCGATTTTTATGTGCATTGCATCTTATGCATTATGCATAGATTTAATAGTTTATTTTATTATTACGTGTTTGACTAGTCAAGAAAAGAAAATAGAAGCTCACGAGAATAGAGGAAAAAAATAGAAACCCATGAGAATAGAGAAGAAAAGAAATAGAAGCCCATGAGAATAGAAAGAAACAAAATAGAAGCTACGAGAATAGAAAAGAAATTAGAGATATACAAGAAAGAACATAAATTAGATAATGCTAGAAAAACATAAATTAGAGACATGAGAAATAGCAAGGAAACTTAGCGATTTGTTGAGTAGAGAAGAAATAGAAAGTTATAATCTAGTAGAGAAGAGAAATAAAATGATAAGATGTACAACACTAGAAGGATTTAGAAGATTTAGAAAAATAGAAGACTGCTAAGTGTTAGTAATTAACCGGATTCGCGCAGTGGAAAAACGTAATACTTAAAACGAATCATCAATTACACGAACCAAGATCCGAGTACAGATTATAACGTTTTCATGCATAAACTGAAATTAAATAAAACTGTATTAAAAATAAATTCATACAAGGATTTAGTTCATACCGATGTTTGGAGGCTCCTTCAAATATCTCAGATTTCGGACACGAACACTGTTCACCGGTTACTATTAACTGATCACTGTCATCGATTACTATTCATCAGCTACTGTTTACGTTATTCTTCACTAATCGATCCAATGTAGGACGCACTCATGAAATCCACATGAAGATAATCCAAAGAACCTGCAATTGTTTTGCTAGAACAATTGCCGGCATCAGATCAAGAACAATCAAAATTGAAAATTTTTCTTCTTCACTTAAGAAGAAAACGTGAGAGAGAGAGAACCTTTTGGATGGCTAGGGTTTTAATTGAATGAATAATCCTATACATATGTTTCAATTAAGTTACACTTATATAGTGCAACTAATTAAACCCTATTCCAACAAGGAATACCCTTGGCACCAACCCAAGCTTACCCTTGCAACCAACACAATATAACTGGTATTTAAATAATTATTATTATTATAATTAGAATCAATTAATATATATATAATATATTAACATTTAATTAATAATAATAATTCATTTAAATATATATAACATAGATATATTTAATATAATCTCACTAATTAATTTTAATATTATTTAATACAGGCAACAACCTAAAATTTAATTGCACTGTGAGATTATCAAAATACCCTTTCATCCTGAAAGACGAAAATACCCTTCTCACAAATTGATTCTTAAATTATCTTTTGAGTGTGTGACCCGTAGGCTCCTCATCATATTGACAGTGTTTAGTATTATGATTAATACAATTAATCGTCTCACTCCACAAACCAAGATTGACCCCTAGCAAGGCTCATGGCCACCCGATAGATTCGGATTTAGCGAAATCGTAACCTGTCAATGGTAAAGTTAACGTGCAATCAAATCCTTTCATCAACTGTTATCTCATCGAGACTGAGGTACAAAAAAGTGTCAACCTCAGATATCCTCAACATGTTTGTATTCAGCTACTGGAACAATGACAGAATATTAAATTGGATTGAGCATCAACTCAATCCCTATGGCCACAAATTTAGTGTCATTGCCATTACTAAATTACGTTAACTCTCTCCGTACCCGGAGTAATGAATCCTTTGTCGATCACACATAGTCTTGATACAGTTCTCAATGTAGCCAATCACTACTATATTGATAACTCGAATAGAACTATGTTGGGCTAGTGTCAACTACACCAATTGGTGCACAAGGCCTCTGGTGATCTCAAGTCTAAGGATCACATGCACCACATCGTTAGAGGATTTATTCCATAGACACTAGGGTTCCCATCCATATGGATCCTCCGGTGGGTCTGTCCAGTGAACTTCCTCTAGCAAGCACCCATGCTTGCACCAAGTTGTCACAAACAACCTTGACAAGTGAGATCAATCATTGTCTTTCAACAAGGTCGTTCAACACTATGATGACTTACCGTATTATCTGTGCCTTGGTCAGAATAATAATGGGGCTATGGACATTTCTAGAATGGCCACCATATGTGATCAGGGTTCTCCCTATCAAGATTTGAATCACTTGATACCCTTGTCACGGTTCTACCATCCTAAGGACATATCATACAACCACGATATTGAATAATATGCCTTTTATTGATGATAAACATTTATTACAGAGTCAATTTTACAATAATTGATTGGCTTTAGGGCACCTACTTTAACAATCTCCCACTTGCACTATAGCCAATCATTCATGTATTTAATACCGAATGACCTTAAGTGTTTTTCATGCTTCTGCTGCGACGAGGCTTCGTCAGTGGATCACGAGATTGTCATCAGTATGCACTTTACTGATTTATACATCTTTCCTCTCAACCATTTGCCTGATGAGATGAAACATCTGAGTATGTGTTTGGACTTCTGGTGAGACCGTGGTTCCTTTCCTTGAGCAACTACTCCATTGTTGTCACAATAGACATCTATCAGATCAAAAATCATGGAACCACCCACCAATTTTGATGCAAACTTCTTAATCTAGACTGCCTCCTTGGCCGCATCAGATAATGCAATATACTTAGCCTTCATTGTAGTGTCTGCTACAGTGCTTTGCTTAAAGCTCTTCCAGCTCACTACACCCCCATTGAGACAAAATACAACCCTGATTGCGATCGATATCATCTTTATCCGTTTGGAAACTAGCATCACGTATCCTCTATAGTAGCTCACTTCCCTTCCATAAACCAAGAACATATCCTTAGTCCCTTTAGGTACTTAAGGATGTTCTTGACAGCTATCTAGTGACAGTCACTTGGATCTGATTAATATCTACTACAAGTGCTTAACGCACATGAGACATCAATCCGAATACATAACATGGCATACATGATGGATCTAATTGCTGACGCTTATGGGATCCTCTTCATTCTATCTCTCTCATAGTGTGTTTGACACATATCCTTAGAGAGACATACACCATGTTACATCGGAAAAACCCCTTCTTGGATTCTTCCATATTGAATCTCTTCAGTACCTTGTCATATATGTACTTTGACTTAGGCCAAGCAACCTACGTGATCTATCTTGATAGATCTTTTCCGAGGATGTAGGTTGCTTCTTATAAGTCTTTCATGGAGACACTCGGATAGCCAAGTCTTTACCACTGCAAGTTTGGTATATCATTCCTAATCAGAGTATTTCATCAACATACAACACCAGGAATGCCACTACTTCCCACTCATTTTCTTGTAACACAAGGCTCATCTTTGTTCTGGATAAAACCGGATTCTTTTACGGCTTCATCAAAACGAATGTTCCAGCTCCTTGAAGCTTGTTGAGTCCATAAATGGATCTCTGTAACTTGCATACCTTCTCACCTTGCCTATCAGAATGAAACTATCGGGTTGTGTCTATACATTATGAGTTTTGAAACTTATGACTTTAGAAAAATGATGGCAAGAATTGCATATTAAATTGTTGCAATAGTGTGGTATTGATGATAGTAAAAAATGAGTGATTATATTATAATATTACAATATGCCACCATAAATTGTCAAGCTTCCATGCTTGAAATTAGAAAGATCATTCAAAGAATGGCTTGGCCAAATGAGTATATTGTTGTTTCTTGTTTTGAGATTAGTTATAAATAATATGTAATAAGTGATTTTATTGTATAAGGAATAGAAAAGCTTTCCCAAGTATAAATATCAAAGAAACATCAAAGAAATAGAAGTTTAGTTCATGTATTAAATACATGACCATTTTAGCAATTGATTGGTATGAGTATAGTTTTCATGCCTTATTATATATTACAAGCTATGGAATTGTCCTAGAAGATCTTGAGAATATGTTGTATTGGCCAAAAGTTTAGTTAAGAATGTTAGAAAGAAATTAGAATTTAGCCAAAGTATATATGTTGTGCCATATGTTAGATTGGATTTACAATGATTAATATGACAATATAGATTAATGTATAGAATGTAGCCAAAAGAAAAGAAGAAAGAAGGGCATGTATAACAATGTTGATGGTCATGTTAAGAGAATGAAAATTTATGGCATTAAGACTTGTATTTAGAAAGTTGTACAAGGCATGTTTGTTACATTAAAAAATATTAGAGAGTAGAATTTGTGAGAGTTAATGTACTTGTGTACATGTCCATTTTGCATAGCATGATAGAATTGAAGAATTACAAAATTATGTAGAAATTATAGGATCGCGCACGTACACACGATGCATAGAATTCAGAAATAAAGAATAAAATAGAAAATGTTTAATTTAAGCGTGTTAGTAGAATATAACTTGGGGCTTTCCAGAAAAGTATAGAAATAAAAGCCTTAGAATTAATAGAATGCATGCCAGAGTCAGACACATATTTTGGGATCATGCATAGACAACATATAAATGCATGACATAGCATAGCATATATTTCAAAAATTTTATAATTATTGGAAATGTCTAGCTAGTTATTTTGCAAATTTACAGAGCATGTTTTCAAAGGGCTGTGCGATGGGGAACCTATGAGCATTCACTGCGTTAGCTAGTTGTAACATCCACATTGAGGTACGTAATTTATGTTCTAATGCCCTTAGTTTTACTTGTTGCAAGGTGGAAGATTGAAAAATTACATTTTGCAGACTTCGTCGCGGCAAAGGAGTTTTGCCGCCGCGGCATTGTACACATTGCCCGATTCATGTTCTTAGAATTGCAGGCGTCGCCACGGCAAGGAAGAAAGTTCACCGTGGCAACGTACACTCTGGAATGTTTTGCCGATGTGAAGAAACAATTTTTTCGGGGCAAAGAACTTGTTGGAATTTTTGAGAAAATTCTGGAAACCTTGCCCAAGGGCAAAATAGTCATTTTATCCATTATTAGTTGAAAATGTCGGGAGTGAAAAGTAGTAGAATTTCATGGAGAATGCAATGGAGATGAGGGTATTCTTGTAATTGACTAAAGGGCAAAGATGAAATTTCATAGAAAATACAAGGGCAAAATGGGAAAGTACAAGTAATATTATGTGATATTAAGGGTTCAAGAATTGAAACCCTACCATTCTCTACTCCCTCACATGCCACTTTCATCCCCAATTCTCTCAACTTTCTTCACCAAATTTCCAAGGAAATTTATAGGATTTTGGTAGATTTTTAATCCTAAGCATCCAAAGGTAAGATTCTTGCACCAAGATGTAAGATTAATTTTTTAAAGTGTTGAATTCTTATAGTTTATATGCTTAGGGTTTAAGAGGAAGAGGAAGTCTATCAAAGAGAGAGATTCTAGTGTGGAACTACCCAAGTTCAAGGTAAGTAAATCCAACCCTAGTCATGATTTGAGCAAGAATTGTGTAGAGAAATTTTATATACATTTATGTGCTTGAATGTTAAGAATTGTTGATGGAATTGATGTTGAGTGTTGGTTAGAATTCCACCATGAGAAGTAGTGTTTAGTATGAGATGAATTGGTGGGAGTTTGAAGAAGTTATGAAAGAGTTGGAATAGAATTTTGAAGTGTGAATTTCTTGGCCAGGTTTGAAGTTGATTTTAGAGAATTGTGCTCCAAATTTTGGTAGCTAGAAAAAGAGATAGAAGTGTAGCTAATTTAGTGCTTGTTTGTGCATACCACTTCTTTAATGAAATTTCAAAGTGAAGTGCATGTATGATTATGATAGCATATTATCTTGAGATGAGTTTGTAGATGGTAGAGAAAGTAGAGAATGACATGTTCACATGCCATATTGCATTCTTGCATTTAATCATGTGAGTATAGAGAGAATAACAAGAAAAAGCCCATCTACATGTTAGTAAACGGTCCCATATACACAGCAGAAACAAAACAAATAATTCAAGGATCGTTTACATGAGCCAAGATCAAGGGTATAATTTTACAATTCATATTAAATAAAATCTGTAGAAAAATAAATCTGAGTTTAAAGAAAACAAACGCACGTTGGAGGCTCCTCCAAATTTGTTGACGAATGTTTTGCTACCGATCTAGGTGTAGGATCGAACCTGCGTAGTCCACACGAAGACAATCTCAAAAAGAACCAAAGAGGGATTTGCTAGATCCTCTTTGGCTTTAAGATTAAGAAGAAAGCAAAATCAATTAAATTGATTTTAGGCCAAAAATCTTTTCTGCCGTGGGAGTGTATTCAAAAGGGGCTGCTGTGTGTGTTTTTCTTTTAAAAAGAAATCAATTCATTAATTAATTAACACACACTTTTCTTTTTATAGTTAATCAATTTGCCCTAATCCCATACGGAATAGGCTTGGGCTCCAACCCAAACGCCCCATATTGCCAAACACTCTCAGTTTGATTTATTTTATTTTCCATTATCTCAATTAAAATCAATTAATATATATTTAAATATATATTAACATTTAATAATAATGATAATATATTTAAATATGTGCGAACACACATTTAAACGTAATTTCACTTATTTAATTTTTCTAACAAATTAAATAAAGGCTACGACCTCAGCCAATTTAATTGCACTGTGAAATTACCAAAATACCCTTTCGTCTTAAAAGATGAAAACGCCCTTCTTTCTTCTTGGATCTTAAATTGTCTTCTATGTGTGTGACCCATAGGCTCCTCATCATATCGGCAGTGTATAGTATCGCGATTAACACCAATTAATCGTCTCACTAATACACAGACCAAGATTGGCCCCTAGCAAGACATCATGGCCACCCGATAGATTCGGATTCAGCAAAGTAGCTACCTGTCAACGATATGGTTACCGTGCAATTCGATCCTTTCATCATACGTTATCTCGACGAGACGAAGGCATAGAAATAGTGTCAACCTTCGGTTACTCTCGATATTATTTATTCAGTTTCTGGACCAATGACCCGTATTATAATCTGGATAGAGCAACAACTCAATCCCACTGTGGCCACAGTTTTAGTGTCATTGCCATATACTGAATTGCGCCGTGAGATAACTTCTCCCGTACCCGGGAGTGATGAATCCTCTGTCAATCCACCATAGTCTTGATACACTCCTTGATATAGCCAATCACCACCGTACTGACAGCTCTGAATAGAACTGCGTTAGGCTAGTGTCAAACTGTACCAATCGGTGCACAAGGCGCTCCGGTGATCTCAAGTCTAAGGATCACATGCACCACCATTCGTTAGAGGATTTGTTCCATAGACACTGGGGTTACCATCCATATGGAATCCTCTGGTGGGTCAGTCCAGTGAACTTGCTGCGGTATAATCGCCTACAACAAGCACCCATGTGTTGCACCAGGTTGTCACCAAACAACCTTGACAAGTGAGATCAGTCACTGCCTTTCGACAGGGTCGTTCAACACTATGATAGCCTTACCGTATTATCTGTGCCCTTACTTCAGAATAATACTGGGGCTACGGACGTTTCTAGAATGGCCACCATATGTGCTCATAGGGTTCTCACTATCAAGATTTGAAACACTTGATACCCTCGTCACGGTTCTACCATTCTAAGGACATATATCAATACATATTGCAATAATAATGATTTACGCGATATAGAATAAAATGCCTTTTTATTGATTAATGAACATTATTACAAAGAGTCAATTCTACAATAATTGATTGGCTCTAGGGCATCTACTCTAACACTACATGCATACATGCATATAAGCCCACTAAAGAACAAAGAGAAAGAAAATAAAATTAGTAAAGAAAAGAAAAGAAAAGAAATTGAATACTAATTTCTAAAAGAAAAATAAGAGAAAAGAAGGTTGTTGCGATGGGGAACCCATGAGTGATAAGAAGAGGAATATTGCCACATGCACATCGCCTTCAGTGAGCGGCCTAAGAATAAGAAAGAAGAATTTGTACAGTCCGTAAGAGTGCATGTGGATGAGGACTGTACTCAGAAGGACATACCTACATGCACGCTGCCTTTAGTGAGCGGTCTAAGAATAAGAAGAAGAATTTGTATTGTCTGTAAGAAGTGCACATAGATGAGGACTGTACTCACTCACACGGCCAGGATTCCGAATCCATGCCTCAACTGGGTCCGATCGGCAAACAAGAAAAGAAAAGAAAGAAAGAATAAAAAGAAAGAATAGAAAAGAAGAAAGAAAAGAAAAGAAAGAAAGAATAGAACAAAAGAAAGAAAGAAAAGAATAGAAAGAACATAAAGAAAGAAAGAAGAGAAGCAGAAAGAAAGAAAGAAAGAAACACAGAAAAAGAGAGAGAAAATAGAATGAGAAAACAAAAAAACAGAAAAGAAAATGCATATTTTATGCATTTGTGCATATATCCATTATACCTTTTCTATTATTCAGAATTAGTTTCCCTATTTGAGCTTACATGTTAGTAAGTGAGAAGCAAGAATTGTAGAAAGAATAGAGAAGAATAGAGAAGAATAGAGAAGTTGATGTAAGGAAAGAAATTTAGGATACGAGTAATGGAGGAAGAAGAATGGTATAGCTGGTTTACTTATTGAGCAATTAGTGCTCACTCCGTTAATTTCACTGTTTTTGCAGGTAGTAGATAAGAAGCGGTCGGAGGGAACGTCAAGAAGCGGAAGAGAATGGCACTACTGTCCAATTGTATTTTGAGTTTTGTATATAACTTTCTTACTAGACGTAGAGAATTTGATTATAAAGTAAAGTAAATTTTTGGGCCCATTATCTTATACTTATATGCTTATATGTTTTCTACATCATATTTAGTAATTTCATATCTTATTTTCCATAGTATACTAGCTAGAGAGAGAGTCATTACACTAGTGGCGACGGAGATGTAGAAGTTTCCTACATGCACGCCGCCATCGGTGAGCGGCCTCAGAATAGAAAACTGAATTGCATAGTCTGCTAAAAGTGCATGTGGATGAGGATTGTACCCAGAAAGAATTTTAGAATACACTCACATGGCCAGGGTTCCAAATCCATGCCTTAGCCTAGTCGAATCAGCAAACCAAAACATCATACAGAAAGAATTTCAGAAAGAAAGAAAATAGAATAAGAAATAGAATACATAAAGTATTTCAGAAAGAAAGAAAAATAGAATAAGAAATAGAAAACAGAAAGAATTTCAGAAAGCAAGGAAAAGAATTAGAAAAGAATTTTTAGAAAGAATACAAACATGATCATTTGCATATGCATCAGATATTTTATGTGCATTGCATCTTATGCATTTATGCATAGATTTAATAGTTTATTTTATTATTACGTGTTTGACTAGTCAAGAAAAGAAAATAGAAGCTCACGAGAATAGAGGAGAAAAGAAAATAGAAACCCATGAGAATAGAGAAGAAAAGAAAATAGAAGCCCATGAGAATAGAGAAGAAAACAAAATAGAAGCCTACGAGAATAGAAAAGAAATTAGAGATATACAAGAAAAGAACATAAATTAGATAATGCTAGAAAAGAACATAAATTAGAGACATGAGAAATAGCAAGGAAACTTAGCGATTTGTTGAGTAGAGAAAGAAATAGAAAGTTATAATCTAGTAGAGAAGAGAAATAAAATGATAAAGAATAGTACAACACTAGAAGGATTTAGAAAGATTTGAGAAAAATAGAAGACTGCTAAGTGTTAGTAATTAACCGGATTCGCGCAGTGGAAAAACGTAATACTTAAAACGAATCAATCAATTACACGAACCAAGATCCGAGTACAGATTATAACGTTTTCATGCATAAACTGAAATGTAAATAAAACTGTATTAAAAATAAATTCATACAAGGATTTAGTTCATACCGATGTTTGGAGGCTCCTTCAAATATCTCAGATTTCGGACACGAACACTGTTCACCGGTTACTATTAACTGATCACTGTTCATCGATTACTATTCATCAGCTACTGTTTACGTTATTCTTCACTAATCGATCCAATGTAGGATCGCACTCATGAAAGTCCACATGAAGATAATCCAAAGAACCTGCAATTGTTTTGCTAGAACAATTGCCGGCATCAAGAATCAAGAACAATCAAAATTGAAAATTTTTCTTCTTCACTTGAAGAAGAAAACGTGAGAGAGAGAGAACCTTTTGGATGGCTAGGGTTTTAATTGAATGAATAATCCTATACATATGTTTCAATTAAGTTACACTTATATAGTGCAACTAATTAAAACCCTATTCCAACAAGGAATACCCTTGGGCACCAACCCAAGCTTACCCTTGCAACCAAACACAATATAACTGGTATTTTAAATAATTAATTATTATTATAATTAGAATCAATTAATATATATAATAATATATTAACATTTAATTAATAATAATAATTCATTTAAATATATATATACATAGATATATTTAAATATAATCTCACTAATTTAATTTTAATATTAAAATTAAATACAGGCAACAACCTTAACAAATTTAATTGCACTGTGAGATTATCAAAATACCCTTTCATCCTGAAAGACGAAAATACCCTTCTCACAAATTGATTCTTAAATTATCTTTTGAGTGTGTGACCCGTAGGCTCCTCATCATATTGACAGTGTGTAGTATTATGATTAATACTAATTAATCGTCTCACTACACACAAACCAAGATTGACCCCTAGCAAGGCATCATGGCCACCCGATAGATTCGGATTTAGCGAAATCGTAACCTGTCAATGGTAAAGTTAACGTGCAATCAAATCCTTTCATCAACTGTTATCTCATCGAGACTGAGGTACAAAAAAGTGTCAACCTCAGATATCCTCAACATGTTTGTATTCAGCTACTGGAACAATGACAAGAATATTAAATTGGATTGAGCATCAACTCAATCCCACTATGGCCACAAATTTAGTGTCATTGCCATTTACTAAATTACGTTAACTTCTCCCGTACCCAGGAGTAATGAATCCTTTGTCGATCCACAATAGTCTTGATACAGTTCTCAATGTAGCCAATCACTACTATATTGATAACTCTGAATAGAACTATGTTGGGCTAGTGTCAAACTACACCAATTGGTGCACAAGGCGCTCTGGTGATCTCAAGTCTAAGGATCACATGCACCAACATCTGTTAGAGGATTTATTCCATAGACACTAGGGTTACCATCCATATGGAATCCTCCGGTGGGTCTGTCCAGTGAACTTGCCTCTAGCAAGCACCCATGCGTTGCACCAAGTTGTCAGCAAACAACCTTGACAAGTGAGATCAATCATTGTCTTTCAACAAGGTCGTTCAACACTATGATAGCCTTACCGTATTATCTGTGTCCTTGGTCAGAATAATAATGGGGCTATGGACATTTCTAGAATGGCCACCATATGTGATCATAGGGTTCTCACTATCAAGATTTGAATCACTTGATACCCTTGTCACGGTTCTACCATCCTAAGGACATATATCATTACATACACGATATTGAATAATATGCCTTTTATTGATGAATAAACATTTATTACAGAGTCAATTTTACAATAATTGATTGGCTTTAGGGCACCTACTTTAACAATCTCCCACTTGCACTATAGCCAATCATTCATGTATTTAATACCGAATGACCTTAAGTGTTTTTCATGCTTCTGCTGCGACAGAGGCTTCGTCAGTGGATCAGCGAGATTGTCATCAGTATGCACTTTACTGATTTATACATCTTTCCTCTCAACCATTTGCCTGATGAGATGAAAACATCTGAGTATGTGTTTGGACTTCTGGTGAGACCGTGGTTCCTTTCCTTGAGCAACTACTCCATTGTTGTCACAATAGACATCTATCAGATCAAAAATCATGGAAACCACACCAAATTTGATGACAAACTTCTTAATCTAGACTGCCTCCTTGGCCGCATCAGATAATGCAATATACTTAGCCTTCATTGTAGTGTCTGCTACAGTGCTTTGCTTAAAGCTCTTCCAGCTCACTACACCCCCATTGAGACAAAATACAAACCCTGATTGCGATCGATAATCATCTTTATCCGTTTGGAAACTAGCATCACTGTATCCTCTTATAGTGAGCTCATCTTCCCTTCCATAAACCAAGAACATATCCTTAGTCCTCTTTAGGTACTTAAGGATGTTCTTGACAGCTATCTAGTGACAGTCACTTGGATCTGATTAATATCTACTACAAGTGCTTAACGCACATGAGACATCAATCCGAATACATAACATGGCATACATGATGGATCTAATTGCTGACGCTTATGGGATCCTCTTCATTCTATCTCTCTCATAGTGTGTTTTACGACACATATCCTTAGAGAGACATACACCATGTTACATCGGAAGAAACCCCTTCTTGGATTCTTCCATATTGAATCTCTTCAGTACCTTGTCAATATATGTACTTTGACTTAGGCCAAGCAACCTACGTGATCTATCTTGATAGATCTTTATTCCGAGGATGTAGGTTGCTTCTTATAAGTCTTTCATGGAGAAGCACTCGGATAGCCAAGTCTTTACCAACTGCAAGTTTGGTATATCATTCCTAATCAGAAGTATGTCATCAACATACAACACCAGGAATGCCACTACGTTCCCACTCATTTTCTTGTAAACACAAGGCTCATCTTTGTTCTGGATAAAACCGGATTCTTTTACGGCTTCATCAAAACGAATGTTCCAGCTCCTTGAAGCTTGGTTGAGTCCATAAATGGATCTCTGTAACTTGCATACCTTCTCAGCTTGCCTATCAAGAATGAAACTATCGGGTTGTGTCATATACACATCCTCTTCAAGGTTTCCGTTCAGCAAAGCTGTTTTAACATCCATTTGCCAAATCTCATAATCATGATATGCAACAATCGTAAGCATTATCCGGATGGATTTAATCATGGCAACTGGCGAAAAGGTTTCTTCATAATCAATACCATGAATTTGTTTGAAACCTTTGGCAACCAGTCGTGCCTTATAAGTGTGCACCTTGCCATCCATGTCAGTCTTCTTCTTGAAGACCCATTTACACCCTATGGGTTTTACCCCTTCAAGTGGTTCCACCACAGACCATACTTGGTTCTAGTACATGGAGTCCATCTCAGATTTCATGGCTTCAAGCCATTTAATGGAATTTGGGTCCGATATAGCATTTTCATAGGTTTTGGGTTTATTGTCTTGGTAGACTAGTACGTTACCATGCTGAGTCACGAGATAACCGAATCTCTTTGGCTTATGGCATACTCTCCCAGATCTACGTAGCTTCTATGCTACTTGAGATGGTTCACTTTGATCCACGATTATGGAATGACCTCCTCATGATGTTCAACCACCTCTTGTGGCACACCTTCCCGTCCTTGGTCTAATGTATCTTGTGGTTCTAGAACTTCATCAAGTTCTACTTTTCTCCCACTAGTACTTCTTAGGAAACATTCATTTTTTAGGAAGACACCAGTATGAGCAATAAAAATTTTGCACTCTTTTGAGTGGTAGAAATAGTATCTTTTGGTTTCCTTAGGATACCCTACAAATATACATTTGCAGGATTTTGAGCCCAACTTGTTCGAAGTCAATTTCTTGACATAAGCTTCGCAACCCCAAATCTTTAGATAAGACAAATTGGGTTTTCGCCCACTCCATAATTCATATGGAGTCTTATCTACAAACTTTGATGGCACACGGTTCAATATGTGAGTTGCAATCTCCAGGGCATAACCCTAGAATGATGTAGGTAGATCACTAAAACTCATCATAGACCTAACCATGTCAAGTAAGGTCATATTCCTCCTTTCAGAGACTCCATTGTGCTGGGGTGTATATGGAGGGGCGAGTTGTGATACTATCCCACATTCCTTCAAGTATTCAGAAAACCCCGAGCTCAAGTATTTACCTCCTTGATTTGATCGAAGAACCTTAATACTTTTGCCCAACATATTCTATACTTCATTCATGTATTCTTTGAACTTATCAAAGGCTTCAGATTTATGTCTCATGAGGTAGACATGACCATATCTATTGAAATCATCAATAAATGTGATGAAGTAGGAATATCCACCTCTGGCTTCAACTTTTAGTGGACCACATACATCACTATGGATGATGCCCAACAGTTCAGTAGCCCTTTCACTTTGTCCTATGAAAGGTGACTTGGTCATCTTACCTAAAAGGCATGACTCGCATACCTCAAATGACTAGTGTTAGTGTATATTAGTGTATGCCCTAGAAATCATTCGTGTTGTCAGTTTCAGAGCATTTTGTCTTGTATCTATATATCATAAATAATAGAAGAAAGAGTTCTTCAATTCATATATATAAATTGCTTCCTTTATTCAGTCATGCATTTAAAATAAAATATGTACATGAATTGTCCAGATGATTCATTTAATCGGTAAATGAATTATCGAAAAGGGTTCCCTACAGAAGCAGTATAATTTGGGCAACTATATTGCACAGTAGGCATATCGGATGCTTCTGAAAGATATCATGAGTTGATATAAGTACGGATGACGATGATAGTCATGTCACTGGGGCATTGGTATGGATTAGCAGTTGGTGAACTGTTTTTTAAACGTGACCGAAGAACGACAAATCACTTGGAAAATCATGTAGTCAATGATTTATAGTTTAGTTATATCAGTGCACGATGTAGTCCTTTGACCTGAGACATTGTAGTAGGATCCGATACGGATGTGTATGGTTCATACGGTGTATAAGTACGAGACTAATCATGTTTAATAAAGCCTATTTGGTCATGTGTTATTCATATGTGGAAACAAACGATGGTCAAGAGGGGTTCCATTGACTCGAAAATATAGGATCGGGAGTACCGCTGACTCCATCTGGATTTGAGTTCCTAGACAAACGTTGATAAATGTCAGAAATCAGAATCTCTGGCCAGAGTCTATTATTAGTCATACAAAAGCAAGTTTGTGATGACGAGTTCCGGACATATTGATCGACGATTCGGTAGAAGATCAAGTTTAGGATATTGACGTTCCATGAATCCATGCTCGATTAGGATATATCAATGGAGGGACTTTACCTGCATGGTACGTATGATCTGAAATGGGTTCGATGAAGTATTTCTTCATCGTGGTTTTGGGACAATGGCACATTGCTAGATGTTACCATAGTTGTTGGCCTCCAGACAGGTTTCCAGATTCATCCAGAACTGGCTCACGGCTAATCCAGTGGACCTACATGGTCACACCAATGCCTTGAAGTTAGAGAAGATGAAGAGAGAAATGATTATCCGAAGAGGGCTAGCACCTCCGAGGGTAATGACGAGATTTCTATGGTAATAGTTACATAGTAAATTGTTTGTGGCATTTTAAGGGTTAAAATGGTCAAGCAATAATTAATTATATTTAATTATTATATCTTAAAGTATTAAGATTAATGAGATGAATGAAAATAACCTTTTAATAGTTAAAAGGTAAAAGGTAAATTTATGGGTTGTTATGTAAACTATTTAGTTTCATGGGCCCTTGAATAATATTGATTATTCAAAGGGTAGCATAATAAATTCGTGGGGTCCCTTTTAAAATAAATTTTATTGGCTTGTAATGAAAATAAATAATGCAAAATTGCCAAATATATATAAATGCAAAAGGTTGCATTTTAGTTGTTACTCACTTGTTCACTCAAAACAAACTAAAAGCTCTCTCCCCTAGCCACGCCATTCTCTAACCCTCTCAAGGTGGTGTTAAAGTATTGAGGTCTCATCCTTTTGAGGGTAATCTTCATCAATCCAAAGCAAAGAGTAGGTATAATCTCTTTTCCAAGCTTGTGTTGAAAAACGTTTTTTGAGTCCAAGCTTTCATGCTTTCACTTCTCATTTCCACCACTCTTCATGCATGCTGTTCTTTAAAATGGTACAAGCTTAAAGCTCCATGCATGTCGGTTTTGAGCAAAACAGGTTATAACATGTGTTCATATGTTCATCATATTGGTTGAGTTGCATGTTGGTGATTTGGTTCAAAAATGTTTTTTCATAGTAATCTCTACATGTATGTCTCGCAATACTTAGATCAAGGTAGATGTTCATTTTTTCTTCTCATTCTCATATGTTTTGAATGATGGTAATGGTTATAATGAGCATGCCTTTGTAATGAATGAGTTGTTTGATGCATGTGTGTGTCTCGGCCATCTCTTTGTTTTAGGAAACATGTTTTTCTTCTTGCTCTAATATGTTTGGATGTGTTAGAAGTGATTTAAGCATGTTTGGATGATGGTTATAGCATGTTTGGAGGATGGTTATTGCATGAGATGAATTGAGAACTACATGCATGCATAATGTCATTCTCGCCATGACTAGTTTTGCCATAGGATATGTCATTTCATTCATGTATTGATGAATTATGTTTTAGGAAATGTTGCATGATGATTATTTAAAAAATGTTCATGTATGTTCATTTCCATGACTTTGATTATTTCCATGACTTTGATAAATGATTTATGCTTTGACATGCTAAATGTTTATCTTTATTTGATTAAGTATATTTTTTTTGCATGAAATGTATGCAAATGTTACAAGTAATTAGTGAGGAATTTGATGTTAGCATAAAGTTATGGATTATTAATTCATATGATGAATTAGGATATTTGTATATATGATGGTGGTAATTTAATGTAGGATGTTTAATTTGATTAAATTATCTTATAATGCATCTTGCATGGCATAAATTATTATATTTTTGAAATGTAATAATTTGGTTGTTTGAATGGTTTCAAAAATTGATGATGCAAGATGACATGATTTCTTTGAGAAGATAAATGTGTCATAAAAAGTATTACTTTAGTAAAATAACTTGTGTCATAGAATGATTACTCTTGGAGTAATATAATCCATTTATCTATGCCATGCATGACTTTTGTGAAAAGTATTGAAATGATGTTAGTAGTTAATAATATATCTTTGGGTGGAATATACAAAAGTGTTTGTGTATGATTCCTATAAAATGTATAATTGTGTTGCCCCAAAGTATAATTAAATTACCATATGAATATATATAATATCTATTAATATATGAGATATATTTATATTTATAATATTAATGAATATATATATAAATAATAGTTTATATTCATGCCTTAAATAATTGTTTATTATGTTTGGTATAATGTTAATATTTATTTATTGATGAATGAATATTAGATTAGAGGGTTGACATAGGCGCATTTAGTTTTCAAAAATATTCAAAAGTGTTTGTAATATTCTTTATTAAATGGCTTGTAATAATTAAATTTTATTTATTTATTTTAATCGGGTCTGCGTGCCTAAGATCCATTTGTATTGAATCAGCTAGACGGGAACCGAAGAGCATCCGGATGACGATCCAATCGAAGATATAGTATTAGGGTAATAGTTTGCCTTAGGATGTATTTCCGAAAAGCCCCATGGTCAACCCACATGCTTTAATTTGCATCTATATTGATATGAATGATGGTAATTAAACATGACATGCTAAAAATGAATTAACTTAGGTTAAATCTAAATCTCCCCAATTTAAAATTATTAATCCAATCTCCCATGTGGGATAACTAAATTCTTTGATATAAATTTTAATATCCCAAGATTTCTATTATGTGAGGATATATCTTATATCATAATTAAGTTGATCTTGTTCTTGGATGAATATTTTCACCTTGACCAAGAATCTATTATGTGGGACATGATGAAAATGTCACATAAAGTAAACAATGGTTCGGATTTAACTAGCCTAGGGTACCAAGATTCTATTATGTGAGGTATCCGAAGCTAGGACAAGGAATATGAATCAAACCTTAATAGTGATATAAAAGGAAGTAGTTTCCTACTTATTAGACTTAATTACCAAAATTCTATATGTGAGGTTAATTGAATTTGATAAGAAATTGATTCCTCACCTAAGAAATTTAATCCAATGAAAATTTCCAGATCATATTTAAGGCAGTGTAGGACTCAAATAAAATAGTGGGAGCTAATTTGATTATGCATTAAAAGGTTTAAAAGATTACGCAATAATAAAATTACTTTTCTTTGCAGTTTCATCTTTGTGATAAATAATCGAAAAATGGCCAACAATGTTCTCCTAAGGATAATGGATAATAACATGTTAACTGAACCCAACCTAAAGATTGGCTAAGAAACTTAGAATTGTTCTAGATTTTGAAAGAATGTTTATGTCCTGGAACACCTCTTCCACTTGATATTGGACTGGATGCTCCACAGCTGACTTGAGCGTCTTGAAAAGTGGAGAGAATAGTAGAAGGGCTAAAAATTACATGCAGCCTCCATGAATAGAGAACTTCAAACTAAGCATGAAGAGGTTTCAAATGCTTATGATATCCTCATAGCTCTACAAGAGTTGTACAGAGAAAATCCAAAGTGGTTGGTATGAGTTAGTGCATCCCTTTTTAGCATGAAGTTGAGGGAAGGGGTACCTCCAGATGATCATACTCTTAAAATGATCAATGGATTAGGTCGACGTGATGGATATGGTGGTCATGCCAAGCCGCCTCAAAGTGAATATGATTCTACAACCTTCCTCCAAGTTATAAATCATTTATAACTAACTACAATCTCAATAGGATTGAGAGAAACCTCTCTAAATTGCTAGATGGGCTTAAAGAATTTCACAGGAAGAATGCAAGGGAAAAGACATGAGGATGTCTTGCTGCCTCCACCAGTAGGGCCAATAAAAGGCCCAAAAAGCTACCAAAGAGAGGTCCAAAAGCTGGACCCAAGAATAAGAGTTTCAAGAAGCCAACAGCGAAGTCAGAGAAGGCCATGCAAAGGGAAAATGTTTCCACTGTGGAGAATGGACACTGGAAGAGGAACTGTCCTCAATATTTGAACAGTCTAAAGAAAGGCAAAGGAAAAGCAGGTACGAACCAATGTCTTATGATTGATTGAATTAAGTGTTAATTCAAATAGTCATTCATGGATATTAGATTCAGCAGCAACATCTCATGTTTGTATGTCTTCAGTACTTCAAGATAGTTCTGAGGTGACAAAGGGCGATAACATTTTGAGGATGGAAATGGGGCACGAGTTGCAGCCGAGCCATGGGACTTGCCTACTAAGACTACCTTCAGGACATTTTTTGATTTTTTTAAAGTATTGTACTTTAAAAAGCCACTAGAAACGTCATTTTTATTTCTGCTTTGTGTAAGCAGGTTATTATGTACGTTTAATGGATGAATGTTCAATACATTTTGGAATGTTTTAGTTGGTAAAGCTGTGAATACAATGGTTTGTATGTCTTAGATTGAATGACTATGCTTTAATCATACCATTTCTATAAAAAGATTCGATCTGAATCAAATCCTAAAATTCTATGGCATCATAGATTAGGTCATATAGGAGAGAGAAGATTAGTATAGCTTGGAGAAAGTGGGATCCTAAACTCATTAGGTTCTAACCCTATCCAACCTATGAATAATGTCTCCAAGAAGATGACACAAGTCTACCTTTAAGAGTAAAGGAGAGCGAGCTAAAGAACGTAGAAACTCTACATACAGTTGTGTGGACCATTCAGTACTTTAGCCAGGGGAGGATTTGAATACTTCATTACCTTTATAGATATATGTCACGATATGGGTTATTTGTATTTAATGAAATACAAATCTGAATCCTTTGAAAAATTCAGAGAATTCAAGAATGAAGTAGAAAATCAAACTGGAAAGAGTATTAAAATACTACGATCAGATCGTGGGGGGTGAATACTTGAGTATAGAGTTTCAAGAGTTCTTAAAAGAAAATGGGATCATCTCACAATTGGCTCCTCCTTATACACCCCAGCTTAATGAAGTGTCTGTAAGGAGAAATCGTACCGTATTGGATATGATACAATCGATGGTGAGTTTTACAGACTTACCAATGTCTCTGTGGGGTACGCTCTCCAGACCGTTGTGCACATCCTTAATAGGGTCCCGTCTAAAACTGTCCAGAAAACACCGTATGAGATATGGTATGGAAAACGTCCAAGTCTGAATTATATGAAGATTTGGGGCTGCCCAGTGATGCGTGATTTCATAAACATGCAAATGTAGCAAGTGTACTAGTCGCAAAAACTAATAAAGTGATAAGAAGAGTATCGTTCCCACGAGGATAGTGTTACTAAGTACCGATTTCTCTAGTTTAAGTCCTAATTAAAGAAACAATAAATTGGATTAATGGAAATTAACAAACTAAATACAAATTATCAAAATATAAATGAATGATAATGAAATTAAAGCAAAACCAAACAAGTTAACTAATTAAACAATGCTAAAAAATGCTAGGGTGTTGATTTCACCTAGATACGCTAACCCAAATCATAGAATCTATTATCCAAGTTCTAATTCCTTGATTGAAAATCGAATTCCCTAAGTTGTAAAACATACCTTCTCAGATTACATTTCCCTACTTATCCCTATTAAGCTTCCGCACCCAACAAAATGAAGATTAATAGTTCAAAGGATTTTAAGCTTTATGGAATTCTATCTAGATTTCATAGATCGCTAAACCTATCTCTAGCGTTTGCTTAATCTACGGTATTTATCCCAAGAGGCACAATCACAAATCACTTCTCAGTCTCATTATGAACAACACACATTTGAATGGTGATCAAGCATCCAAAAGTCATTAAGCAAAGAGATAAACACTCAATCATGAAATTAAAACTCAAAGTAAATCAATTCATATAAATTTGAATCATTGTATCAAGGTTACATCAAACCCTAGCTAAACAACTCAGTTCATACTCAAAAACGAAATAAAATAACAAAAACAAACTGAATCAAGATTCATCATTGAAAAACAAGCAAAAGATGGAGAAATCTTCTCTAATTTGAAGCCCAAATCTTCAATAATCTTCTCCTTCCAAGAGCTGCCTTCTAAATGATGAACCAAGCCCCTGGTCTCTTCTTTTTTGCTCTAATTTATACCTCTCTCACTTAAGGATGAAGCCCTAGCAAGCCAAAACGCGTCGTTTTATTTTTATAGCTGATGCAGGTTTCGCTACGGTGAAAATTTTCGGGCCAAATTTGAGCATGATAGAGTCTGAATATGGAAATGTGTTAAACATATGAATTGTATAATTTTCAATTATATTTCTACTCATTCAATAATCAGCACAGTCTGAGGTCTACAGCTCAAGTTATGGTAGAAATACTGAAGCACGTCCAAAGACGTTTTTCTTCAATTCCCAACGTATTTTTCACGACTTCAAGCCAAGTTTTCACCCTCGTCCAGTCAGAATTAGGAAACACCCAAAACATGAAAGTTGTATCTCTTCTTCTTAGCTTTCCAAAGCTTTAAATTCAGGTCATTCCTAGTTTTCAACCTCAAGTTACATAATTTACGCTCAAAACTGTCATTTATGCTCAAAATCATCGTTTAGGCCTGCAAAGACAAATTAATAGAATTAGGTAGCAATTATGGCCCAAATTGTATGAGAAGTATCCTAAATCCTATCGAAATTCAATGCAAACTCATAGGGAAAAATAGGATTATCACCCAGTTTATGTTAAATTGGTTAAATCTGATAAGCTAGATGTTAAATCCGAGAAGGGTAAGTTCATTGGATATCCTAAAGATAGTTTAGATTATTACTTTTATTTCCCAAGTGATCAAAGAGTTTGGATCAATAGAAATGCGCGCTTCCTCGAGAACGAGTTCTTGGAGGAAGGCGGTGTTGGAAGAAATATTGAACTTAGGGAAGAGTTCAAAGAGCTAAGAACCAAGATTGCTGAAGATGGAACGTCCACTCAACGAACCTCAGTATCAGATACTATGGTTCCAGTACGAAAGTCTTCTACAATATCAAAACCTCCAGAGAGATATGGGTTCCTACATGAGCAAGATTTTGAATCTTACCTAGTGGGAGTAGATGATCATGGTGATGATCCTAGAAGCCACGAAGAAGCAATACTGGATAGAGATTCAAGAAAATGGCTGGAAGCGATGGATTCTGAGATAGAATCAATGCATGCCAATCAAGTATGGTCACTTGTAGATCCACCAGAGGGAATAGTTCCTATAGGTTGCAAATGGGTCTACAAGAGAAAAGTTGGCAAGGATGGGGAGGTAGAGACCTTCAAAGCTCGACTGGTGGTGAAAGGTTATACTCAGAAACAAGGATTGGATTATGAGGAAACCTTCTCGCCTGTAGCTATGATTAAATCCATCCGTATAATGCTAGCCATCGCAGCATACCATGATTATGAAATTTGGCAGATGGATGTCAAAACAGCTTTCCTCAATGGGTTTATTGAGGAAAACATCTATATGGAACAACCGATAGGTTTTGTATCCTCTGCTGAAAGACATAAGGTATGCAAATTGCATCGATCCATTTATGGATTGAAGCAAGCTTCAAGAAGCTGGAACATTCGATTTGACGACATAATCAAATCGTTTGGTTTTGTCAAGAATCCGGATGAGCCCTGTGTATACAAATGGGTTAAAGATCATGCCATCACGTTTCTCATATTATATGTAGATGACATACTTTTGATGGGAAATGATATAGGCATAATGACAGAGGTTAAGGTTTGGTTGTCCAAAACCTTCTCGATGAAAGACTTAGGAGAAGCGACCTATGTCCTTGGCATTCGTGTCTATAGAGATAGACAGAAAAGGGTAATTGGATTATCCCAGAAATTGTACATAGAGAAAATGCTAAAAAGATTTAGCATGGAGAACTCTAAGAGAGGTCTCTTGCCCTTTACTCACGGTCTTCATCTTTCTAAGAAGATGGGTCCAAAGACTGATGAAGAGCAGGAACAGATGTGTACTGTGCCTTATGCGTCTGCCATAGGCAGCTTAATGTACGCAATGCTATGTACAAGAGCTAATATAGCTTATGTTGTAAGTGTTACGAGTAGATATCAGTCAAACCCAGGGGAGAAACATTGGTCGGTTGTAAAATCGATCCTTAAGTACTTGAGAAGAACTAAAGATCTCGTTTTGAGTTATGGATGTTCAAAGTTAAACATTCAAGGATACTCAGATTCAGATTTCCAATCAGATATTGATGATAGAAAGTCTACGTTAGGGTACATTTTTATATGTAATAGAGGTGCTGTTAGTTGGAAACGTTTCAAACAGACAACCACAGATGACTCCACTACAGAAGCTGAATACATTGCTGCTTCGGAAGCAGCGAAGGAGGCTGTTTGGATGCGAAAGTTTGTAATTGAACTTGGTGTGGTTCCGAACATGGCTTACCCAGTAAGCATGTTCTGTGACAATACTGGAGCTATTGCACAGGCAAAGGAACCAAGGGCAAACCAAAAATCCAAACACATTCAGCGTAAGTATCACATTTTGAGAGAATTCGTTGGAGCTGGAGAGATTATGATTCTAAAGACTCCTTCAGCAGAAAATGTAGCTGATCCACTGACTAAGGCGATGACACTGAAGCAATTGGACCATCATCTTGAGAAGATAGGTATGAGATACAACATCGAATGGCTTTATTGCAAGTGGGAGTTTGTTAGTGTATATTAGTGTATGCCCTAGAAACCATTCGTGTTGTCGGTTTCAGAGCATTTTGTCTTGTATCTATATATCATAAATAATAGAAGAAAGAGTTCTTCAATTCACATATATAAATTGCTTCCTTTATTCAGTCATGCATTTAAAATAAAGTATGTATATGAATTGTCCAGATGATTCATTTAACCGGTAAATGAATTATCGAAAAGGGTTCCCTACAGAAGCAGTATAATTTGGGCAACTATATTACACAGTAGGCATATCGAATACTTCCGAAAGATATCATGAGTTGATAAAAATACGGATGACGATGATAGTCATGTCACTGGGGCATTGTTATGGATTAGCAGTTGGTGAACTGTTTTTCGAATGTGACCGAATAACAACAAATCACTTCGAAAAGCATGTAGTCAATGATTTATCATTTGGTTATATTAGTGCACGATGTAGTCCTTTGACTTGAGACATTGTAGTAGGATCCGATACGGATGCGTATGGTTCATACGGTGTATAAGTACGAGACTAATCATGTTTCATATAATAAAGCCTATTTGATAATGCGTTGTTCATATCCGGAAACAAACGATGGTCAAGAGGGGTTCCATTGACTCAGAAATATAGGATCGGGAGTACCGCTGACTCCATCCGGATTCGAGTTCCTAGATGAACATCGATAAATGTCGAAAATCAGAATCTCTGGCCAGAGTCTATTATTAGTCATACAAAAGTAGGTTTGTGATGACGAGTTTCAGACATATTGATTGATGATTTGGTAGAAGATCGAGTTTAGGATTTTGACGTTCCATGAATCCATGCTCGATCAAGATATATCAATAGAGGGACTTTACCTGCATGGTACGTATGATCTGAAATGGGTTCGATGAAGTATTTCTTCATCGTGGTTTAGGGACTATGGCACATTGCTAGATGTTTACCATAGTCGTTGGGCCTCCAGACAGGTTTCCGGATTCATCCAAAATTGGCTCACGGCTAATCCACGGTAGATCTACATGGTCAGACCAATAGCCTTGAGAAGTTAGAGAAGGATGAGAGAGAGAAATGATTATCCGAAGAGGGCTAGCACCTTCTGAGGGTAATGACGGGATTTTTATGGTAATAGTTACATAGAAAATTGTTTGTGACATTTTAAGGGTTAAAATGGTCAAATAATAATTAATTATATTTAATTATTATATCTTAAAGCTTTAAGATTAATGAAATGAACGAAAATAACCTTTTAATAGTTAAAGGATAAAAGGGTAAAAGGGTAAATTTATGGGTTGTTAATGTAAACTAGTTTAGTTTACATGGGCTCTTGAATAATATTAATTTTTCAAAGGGTAGCATAATAAATTCGTGGGGTCCCTTTTAATATAAGATTTTATTGGGCTTGGAAGTGAAAAATAAATAATTGCAAAATTGCCCAAATATATATAAATGCAAAAGGTTGCATTTTAGTTGATTACTCACTTGTTCACTTAAAACAAACTAAAAGCTCTCTCTTCCTAGCCATGGCCACTCTCTAACCCTCTCAAGGTGATGTTAAAGTGTGGAGGTCTCATCATTTTGAGGGTAATCTTCATCAATCCAAAGCAAAGGAGTAGGTATAATCTCTTTTCCAAGCTTTGTTTGAAAAACGATTTTTTGAGTCCAAGCTTTCATGCTTTCACTTCTCATTTCCACCACTCTTCATGCATGTTGGTCTTTCAACTAGAAGTCAAAACGGTCCAAAACTCCATCCCTTTAAAGTTTTGCAAGGCAGGTCTGATTAATATGACCCAATCTACAATGCCAAAGGTATGTATGGTTTTGTTCGCTATGTTTAGCTTTTTTAGTTTCAATGTTGAGAATATCCTTATTGTTTAAATCAAGAACATATAATCCGTCATATAACCTTGCAATTCCAAATAGAATACCATTCAAACTAAAGGACAACAATCCATTAGAAATTTCAAAACGATATCCTATATTATCCAAAGCGGATACTGAATTAATGTTTCTAGAAATTGCAGGTACAAAATAATAGTCTTTTAGTTCTAATAATAAGCTCGAAGGCAAAGACAAACAATAAGTCCCTACAACTAATGCAGCCATATGTGCTCCATTTCCAACTCGTAGGTCCACTTCTCCCTTGGTGAGCAATCTACTCTGCCTCAATCCCTGCATATCAGTACAAATGTGAGTACCACATCCTGTGTCAATGACCTAAGATTTTGAAAGAGAAAAGTTAATCTCAATCATAAACATACCTGATGTCAAAGCATCTGACTTCTTCTTGTTCACGAGGAAAGCCTTGCAATGTTTCCTCTAGTGGCCAGGCTTGACACAATAGAAGCAGACTACCTTCCCACCTTTCCCAATGCCACCTTCAGGCTTGAGAGCATCCTGTCCTTTGGGTTTGGGTTTGGGCTTGGGATTGGCCTTGGCCTTTCCCCTGCCATTACCCTTTCCTTTACTGGCAGCAACTAGTAAAGCAGGCTTGGACTTCTTCAAGTCCTACTCTGCAGTCCTTATCATGTTCAAAAGCTCCGACAAGGTTTTTACCATTGCGTTCATATTGAAGTTCATTATGAACGAAGCATAAGAGTCAGGCAAGGATTGTAGAATTAAATCCACTTGTAATTCTGCATCCAGCTAAAACCCCAAAGTCTCAAGCCTCTCCATGTGCTCTATCATTTTGAGCACATGAGGGCCAACTTGGGCTCCTTCGGTCAGGCAATTTCCAAACAGTGCTTTTGACACCTCGTACCTCTCATGTCGAGCATTCCCTTGGTAATGCTCCTTAAGGTGTAGAATAATGGCAGCAGTATCCATATTCTCATGCTATTTTTGAAACACTGGTGTTATCGATGCTAACATAAAGCATTGAACGCCATCAGCATCATCAAGAAACTTTTGATAAGTATCCTTTACTTCCTAAGTGGCATCAGGATTAGGCTTAGCCAATATGGCTTATCAAGGATATACAATTTCTTTTTGGACTTGAGTATAATACGAAGATTACTATACCAATATGAGAAATTGGATCCATCTGACCTGTTTTCTTTCTTGATTATCGATCGCAAGTTCATAATGATCATTTTTAACTGAATCTACAATTCAGAAAAGTAAAGTCAATATAATGTTTATTATTCCTTAATATGGTCTTTTATTAAAAATGCTTCCACTATTTTCCTCAAGCAAATAGCCCTCACTATTAACTCGAGAAAGCCTGTTGGCTTTCCTAGTGGACTAAGATCCCTTCTGGCCTATTTCAAACCTTCACTTTGGCGAATAAGCCAAAATGGGTTGATTAGGTAGGCCAACACACTTAATCTACACTAGTTGATAGCTCCCACTACCAACCTCAAATGTGAAGGAAGCCAACAAGCTAATCACACAAGATGATGACCGAAACCATCGTCCTCAAGTGTAATTCCTAGTATCAGTAGAGTGGACACTACATGTCACCGCGTACACATAACAAGTGTACTTCTCTACTATGCCTATGACATGTTTATCAACCTTTGCTTTGGCGAACAAGCAAAACAGTCATTTTAAGTCGACCCATCACCATTAAGGAAAACTCCAATGAATTTTAACCTCCCACTGGTAGAAGTGTACCCTTTGCTTTGGAAAACAAGGTTCCGATGAACAGTGGTTTGATTAAAACCATGGTGATGGAAGGCATACGTGACTTAATATACTTAAGTTGAGGGTTTTTATTTAATGTCTCACCAAATTATTATCTTTGTTAGAATGTAATTGTTTGGCATGTTAATGAACATTCAACCTTAGCATGCATTATAAACAAAGTAAAACCTACCGGTACATGGCCCACTAAAACCAATTTCCTCGAGCCTAGAGGAATTGGTGGGTCAACCTAGGGGTTTAAAAGTAAATCTTGGGTCTTCAAGTTATTCCTCTTCATAGCTCATTCGTTTCTTCTTCACGATCATTACAAAGTATTTTACAATAAAAATCCTATTCTAATTTACATCAATAAAATAGAAACCTCGTGTTACATACGAGGGGAGTGAGATGAGAAGAAGAAATACATGGAGATATAAGAGAGAGAGGCAAGACATGCAGGTCCTATTTCTTTATAAAATTACAAGCAAACCCAAAATTACAAAACATACCAAAGGTCTAAGGCTCATGTACTAGGCACTATGCAATTTCAAACAAGAACATTGCATACATCCAAAATTAACATTTTGAATTTGGGTGGGTGGAATTATTAAATTACCCTTTCTACATGTGCAGAATTATTATTGGCTTTATAGGTTCAAAAACTGTAATTTGGCCCCTATGCGAAAGACAGAAAAGCAAAACGAAACAGTAACTTTCTTGCTGCGGTGAAGAAATTTATTCGCCGTGGCGAAGTTCATACACACATGGTTGCTGCAGCGAAGTTTTATTTCACCGCAGCAAACACCATAAACTTCCAAAAAACACAAAACATTCCAGAGACTTTTATGTCGTGGTGAAGTTTTATTTTGCCGCAGCCAGATCTACTTTTTCGGCGCGTCACCGCGGCGAAGGTTTATTTCACTGTGGCCAGATTCACTTTTTGCATTTCGCCACGGCGAAGTGTTATTTTGCAGCGGCTAACCCCACAAAATAGTGAATCGTACAGTAACCCTTTTTGCATTTTTTTCACATAACGATATGGATCCAAATCGAATCGAATGCATAAGCATTCGATGAGGACATTAACCAACCAAAAATAACTCATCAACACATCATTAGTAAATTGATTAATTAAACAATATTTTACAGATTTAAAAACAATCAATTTATGCATCAACATGTTATCAATCAAATATACATGTTATCAATCAACGATTAAACATTATAATCTGGTACTAGAGGCTTTGATACCACTATTAGTAATTGACCGGATTTGCATAGCGGAAAAACGTAATATTTAAAACAAATCGATCAATTACACAAACCAAGATCCGAGTACAAACATGGACACTATTCACCACCTACTGTTCACCATCTACTGTTCATGTGATTCTTCGCTAATCAATCCAATGTAAGATCGCACTCATGGAAGTCCACACGAAGATAATCCGAAGAACTGACAATTGTTTTGCTAGAACAATTGCGGACATCAAGAATCAAGAACAATCAAAATTAAAAAATATTCTTCTTCACTTGAAGAAGAAAATGTGTGAGAGAGAGAGAACCTTTTGGGTGGCTAAGGTTTTAATTGAATGAATAATTCTATACATATGTTTTAATTAAGTTGCACTTATATTGTGCAACTAATTAAAACCCTATTCCAATAAGGAATATCCATGGGCACCAACCCAAGCTTACCCTTGCAACTAAACACCATGTAATTGGTATTTTAATTAATTAATTATTATTATAATTAATATCAATTAATATATATAATAATATATTAACATTTAATTAATAATAATAATTCATTTAAATATATATACATAGATATATTTAAATATAAACTCCCTAATTTAATTTTAATATTAAAATTAAATACAGGCCATAACCTCAGCAAATTTAATTGCATTGTGAGATTACCAAAATACCCTTTTATCCTTAAAGACAAAAGTACCCTTCTCAAAAATTGATTCTTAAATTATCTTCTAAGTCCGTAGGCTCCTTATCATATTAGCAGTGTGTAGTATTGCGATTAACACCAATTAATCGTCTCACTACACATAGACCAAGATTGGCCCCTAGCAAGACATCATGGCCGCCCAATAGATTCAGATTCAGCAAAATCGCAGCCTGTCAACGGTAAGGTTACCGTGTAATCAAACTTTTTCATCAGCTGTTATCTTATCGAGACTGAGGTACATAAATAGTGTCAACCTCAGATATCCTCGACATGTTTGTATTCAACTACTGGACCAATGACAAGAATATTAAATTAGATTAAGCATCAACTCAATCCCACTATGGCCACAGATTTAGTGTCATTGCCATTTACTAAATTACCCAGTGAGATAACTTCCCCTGTACTTAGGAGTTATGAATCCTTTGTCGATCCACCATAGTCTCGATACAGTTCTCAATGTAGCTAATCACTATCGTATTGATAACTCTGAATAGAACTATGTTGAGCTAGTGTCAAACTACTCCAATTGGTGCGCAAGGCGCTCCGATGATCTCAAGTCTAAGGATCACATGCACCACCACCCTTTAGAGGATTTATTCCATAGACACTGGGTTTACCATCCATATGGAATCCTCTAGTGGGTCTGTCCAATGAACTTGCCTATAGCAAGCACCCATGCATTGCACCAGGTTGTCGACAAACAACCTTGATAAGTGAGATCAGTTACTACCTTTCGACAAAGTCTTTTAACACTATGATAGCTTTAGCATATTATCTATATCCTTGGTCAGAACAATATTAGGGTTACGGACGTTTCTAGAATGGCCACCATATGTGATCATAGGGTTCTCACTATCAAGATTTGAAACACTTGATACCCTTGTTACAGTTCTACCATCCTAAGGACATATATGATTACATACACGATATAGAAGAATATGCCTTTTATTGATAAATAAACATTTATTACAGAGTCTATTTTACAATATTTGATTGGCTCTAGGACACCTACTCTATCACTAAGTAGTACGCCTAAGAATAAAGAGAGAAAGCAAGCAGAAATTTAGAAACAGTACATCGAAAACGGGGGTAGCGGAGTAAGAGCATAGTTAGATTTGGTTTATTTACTGAGCATTTATAGCTCACCCCGTTGCTTTCTTTATTTTGCAGGTATTAGATTGTAGTGGTCGGGAGATGTCAAGCTGGTGAGAGGATTACACACATTGTCTTAGTGAAGAATTTTAATATGGATCGATATATGTGAGAAATAAGAGTATGTTATAACTGGATTAAGGATAAAAATTTTAGATGAACACTTTTTTTTTAAGCTAGCAATTCTCTAGATTCTCTCTATAAGATACTCAGTGAATACTTGCCTAGTGAGATATTACAAACCGTAAGGCCCAAAAGTCTTAAATGGGTATGTCAACTTAAAATGGCCATAACTTTTGATTCGGGAGGAATTACAGGGCCCGTAAGATATAATTGAAAAGCTTGTTTCAGGCCTAACAACGTTCCATGTCTAGCACAAGAATTCCAGGAGAGGGATATGTGTCAGAAGTGCAAATATGATGCCCAAAATTTCTAAATGGGCATGACTTAAAAACAACCATAACTTTTGATATATGAGGAGTCACGAGGCCCATAAGATATCAACAGAAAGCTTGTTTTGAGCCCAACAATGTGAACCATCTATCACAAGAATTATTAGAGAGGAATGCACGTCAGAAGCTCAAATGCATGGCTTAGAAGTCTTAAATGGGCATGTCAACTTTAAACGGCATAACTTTTGATCCAGGAGGAGTTATAGGGCCCGTAAGATATCAACATAAAGCTTGTTTTGAGCCCAAAAACATGGTACATCTAGCAAGAAAATTCCATGAGAGCATTGTACATTAGACACCAAAACACAAGGCCCAAAAGTCCTAAATAGGCATGTCAAAGTAAAGTAACCATAACGTTTGATCCAAGGGGAGTTACATGGCCCATAAGATATCAACGAAAAGCTTGTTTTGAGCCCAACAACATGGCACATCTAATACAAGAATTATTGGATAGGGATGCATGTCATGTTGGAGTAGGTGCCTTAGAGCCAATTAATTATTGTAGAATTGACTCTTTGTAATAATGTTTATTAATCAATAAAAGGAATTATCTTCTATATCATGTAAACCATAGTTTTATGTATTGATATATGTCTTTAGAATAGTAGAACTGTGACAGGGTATAGTGTCTCAAATCTTGATAGTGAGAACCCTATGAGCACATATGGTGGCCATTTTAGAAACGTCCGTAGCCCCAGTATTATTCTGACAAAGGGCACAGATAATACGGTAAGGCTATCATAGTGTTGAACGACCCTGTCGAAAGGCAATGACAGATCTCGCTTGTCAAGGTTGTTGGCTGACAACCTGGTGCAACAGATGGGTGCTTGTTGTAGGCAAGTTCACTAGACTGACCCACTAGAGGATTCCATATAGATGGTAACCCTAGTGTCTATGGAAAAATCCTCCAACGAATGGTGGTGCATGTGATCCTTAGACTTGAGATCACCAGAGCGCCTTGTGCACCGATCGGTATAGTTTGGCACTAGCCCAACGTAGTTCTATTCAAAGCTGTCAATACGGTAGTGATTGGCTGCATTGAAGAGTGTATCAAGACTATGGTGGATCGACCAAGGATTCATCACTCCCAGGTATGGGAGAAGTTATCTCACGGCGTAATTTAGTTAATGACAATGACAGTAAATCTGTGATCATAGTGAGATTGAGTTGTTGCTCAATCCAATTCGTTATTCCGGTCATCGGTCCAGTAACTGAATACAAATATATCAAGAGTAACTAAGGTTGACACTATTTCTATGCCCCAGTCTCGATGAGATAACAGATGATGAAAGAATTAGATTGTACGATAACCATATCGTTGATAGGTAGCTGCTTTGCTGAATCCAAATCTATTGGGTGGCCATGATGCCTTGCTAGGGGTCAATCTTGGTTTGTGTATAGTGAGATGATTAATTTGTGTTAATAGCGATACTACACACTATCGGTATGATGAGGAGCTTACGGGTCACACACATATAAGATAATTTAAGAATCGGTTTGTGCAAGGGGCGTTTTGATCTTTTATGGCGAAATGGTATTTTGATAATCTCATGGTGCAATTAAATTTGCTGAGGTTGTTGCCTATATTTAACTTGATATTAAATTAAATAAGTGAGACTATATTTAAATATATGTACACATATATTTAAATGGATTATTATTATTAATTAAATGTTAATGTATTTCTATAAATACATTAATTGAGTTTAATTGAAAATTAATTATGATTATAATTAAGATATCATGATTGGGAGTGTTTGGACATAGTGGCTGTTTGGGTTAAAGCCCAAGCCTATTCCTTAATGGAATAGGGTTTTGTGAGCACTATATAAGTGCAAGGTTTTATGAATTAAATATATAGAGATTCATTCATTCAATATTATTGATTGAAAGGAAAAAGAAAACACACAGCCCATTCTCTCCATCTCACGCCAGCCTTGTTTTCATTGAATCAAAATTTCTTGATTCTTGAATTTGCTTCTTGAAACTAAAGAGGATCTAGCAAATCCCTCTTTAGCTCTTTGGGTTATCTTCTTGTGGATTACCGCTGGTTCGATCCTACTTTTGGATCGGTAGCAAACCTAGTCAGAGACAAGTTTGAAGGAGCCTTCAAACGTGCGTGGGAACTCTAAACTCTACTCTGATTGTTCATATTACTGCAGATTTTGATTTAACGTATAAACTGTATAATTTGTGCCTTGATCTTGGCTTAAATGGATTCGATCTATGTGCTTTAAATTTTTGTTTTCGCTGCCATAAGCTTGATCGTTTCCTTACATGTCAGCATCCCAAATGCAAAGCCCAAAAGTTATAAATGGGCATGTCAACTTAAAACGACCATAACTTTTGATTCAAATGCAGTTATAAGGCCCGTAAGATATCAACGAAAGCTTGTTTTAAGCCCAACAACTTGACATATCTACCATAAGAATTCTTGGATAGGGATGCATGTCAGAATCCCAAATGCAAGGCTCAAAATTTCTGAATGGGCATTTCAAATTAAAATGACCATTACTTTTGATCTGGGAGTGGTTATAGGGCCTGTAAGATATCCACAAAATGCTCGTTTTGAGCCTAAAAATGTGGCACATCTAGTACTAGAATTCCTCGAGAGGGTTGCACGCAAGAAGCTCAAACGCATGGCCCAAAAGTCCAAAATGGGCATGTCAACTTAAAATGGCATAAATTTTTATCCAGGAAGAGTTATGGGGCCTGTAAGATATCAAAAAAAAGATCGTTTCAAGCCCAAGAATGTGGAAAATCTAGCACAAGAATTTCATGAGAGCGCTATACATTAGAAGCCCAAAAACAAGGCATAAAAGTTCTAATTAGGCATGTCAACGTTAAGCAATGATAACTTTTGATTCGGGAGGAGTTACGGGGCTTGTAAAATATCAACAAAAAGCTTGTTTTAAGCCAACATAGAACATCTAGCAAAAGAATTCCTGGATTGAGCTATGCAACGGAAGCCCAAACGCAAGGCTCAAAAGTCTTGAACAAGCATGTCAAATTAAAACAACCATAACATTTGATCTTAGAGAAGTTACAGGGCCTATAAGATATCAATGGAAATTTTTTTTTTGAGCCCATCAACATGGCATGTCTAGAAAAAGGATTCTTGGTGAGAGCTACGCATCAGTGGCCCAAAGCAAAGGTCCAAAAGTCCTAAATAGGCATGTCAACTTAAAACGCCCATAGCTTCTGATATGGGAGCAGTTACGAGGCTCATAAGATATCAACAGAAAGCTTGTATCAAGCCCAACATGTGGATGGTCTAGTACAAGAACTCCATGAGAGGCTTGTGAGTCAAAAGCCCAAACGTAAGGCCCAAAAGTCCTAAATGTGCATGTCAACTTAAAATGGTCATAACGCAAAATACATGAGGAGTTATAGGGCCTGTAAGATATCAACGGAGAGATTTTTTTGAGCCCAACAACATGGCACATCTGGTACAAGAATTCTTGGAGAGGGTATGAATAAAAAGCCCAAAAGGAATGTCCAAAAGCCTTAAATGGGCCTGTCAAATTAAAACGGCCATAACTTTTGATTCAAGAGGAGTTAAGGGTCTGTAAGATATCAAAAGAAAGCTCATATCAAGCCCAACAACATGGAAATTTATCACAAGAATTCCATGAGAGGATTTCTCATTAGAAGCCCAAACACAAGACTCGAAAGTCTTAAAAGGGCAAGTCAAATTAAAATGGCCATAACTTTTCATCCAGTAGGAATTACAGGGCCTATAAGATATCAATGGAAAGCTTGTTTTCAGCCCAAAACTGTGTAACTTCTAGCACAAGAGTTCCTATCGAGAGCTGCATGTAAAAAGCCCAAACGCAAGGCCCAAAGTCCTAAATGGGTATGTCTATTTAAAACTGCTATAACTTTTGATCCAGGAGGAGTTGTAAGGTCCGTAAGATATCAACGTAAAGCTTGTTTGAAGCCCATAAATGTGGTACATCTAGTATAAGAATTCCTTGAGAGAACTATGCATCAAAAGCCTGAACGCAAGGCCCAAAAGTTCTAAATGGGCAAGTCTACTTAAAGCGACTATAACTTTTGATCCGGGAGGATTTATGGGGCCCGTAAGATGTCAACATAAAGCTTGTTTCAAGCCCAAAAATGTGGTACATATATTACAAGAATTCATTGACAAAGATATGCATCAAAATCCCGAATGCAAGGCCCAAAAGTTCTAAATGGGCATGTCAACTTAAAACGGCAATAACTTTTGATCCAGAAGGAGTGATGGGGCCCGTAAGCTATCAATGGAAAGCTTATCTTGAGTCAAAAACTATGGTATCTCTAACGCAAGAGTTTTTGTAAAGGGTTGTGTTAGAGTTGGTGCCCTAGAGCCAATCAATTATTATAAGATTGATTTTGTAATTAATGTTTATTCAACAATAAAAGGCATATTCTTCTATATCATGTAAATCACAGTTATATGTAATGATAAATGTCCTTATGATGGTAGAACCATGACGAGGGTATCAAGTGTTTCAAATCTTGATAGTGAGAACCCTATGATCACATATGGTGCCCAATCTAGAAACGTCCATAGCCCCAATATTATTCTGTTCAAGGACACAGATAATACGGCAAGGCTATCATAGTATTCAATGACCTTGTCAAAAGGTAGTGACTAATCTCACTTGTCCAGGTTGTTTGTTGATAATCTGGTGCAACGCATGGGTGCGTGCTGGAGGCAAGTTCACTGGACAAACCCACTAGAGGATTCTATATGGATGGTAACCCTAATGTCTATGGAATAATTCCTCTAACGGATGATGGTGCATATGATCCTTAGACTTGAGATCAACAGAGTGCCTTGTGCACCAATTGGTGTAGTTTAACACTAGCCCAACGTAGTTCTATTCAGAGCTATCAATATGGCAGTGATTGGCTACATTAAGAAGTGTATCGAGACTATGTTGGATCGACAAAGGATTCATCACTTTTGGGTACGTGAGAAGTTATCTCACTAGGTAATTCAGTAAATGGCAATGACACTAAATCTGTGGCCATAGCGAGATTGAGTTGTTGCTCAATCCAATTTAATATTCTTGTCATTGGTTCGATAACTGAATACAAACATGTCGAGGATGTTTGAGGTTGACACTATTTATGTACCTCAGCCTCGATGAGATAACGGATGATGAAAGGATTTGATTGCATGATAACCATACTGTTGACAAGTTATGATTTCGCTGAATCCAAATCTATCGGGTGGCCATGATGCCTTGCTAAGGGCCAATCTTGGTTTGTGTGTAGTGAGATGATTAATTGGAGTTAATCGCGATACTACTCACTACTGATATGATGAGGAACCTACGAGTCACACACTTAGAAGACAATTTAAGAATCAGTCTATGAGAGGGGTATTTTTGTCTTTTGGGACGAAAGGGTATTTTGGTAATCTCATAGTGCAATTAAATTTGCTGAAGTTGTTGCCTATGTTTAATTCTTTTATCAATATTAAAATTAGTGAGATTATATTTGAATATATATTAATATGTATATTTAAATGAATCATTATTAATTAAATGTTAATGTGTGTGTGTGTGTGTATATATATATATATATTAATTGATTTAATAATTATTATTATTTAAATTTAAAATACCAATTATAGGGTGTTTGGTTACAAGGGTGAGTTTGTGTTTGTGCACATGACTATTCCTTAATGGAATAGGGTTTTAATTAGTTGCAATATATAAGTGCAACTTAAATTAAAACATTATAAGAACTTTAAAAAGAAAAGAAAACCCTAGCCACCCAAAGCTCTCTCTCACGTTTTCACTCTTTAGTGCAAGAGAACAAAATTCTTTTTCTCTTGATCTTCCTTGATTCTTAAAGCCCTTGGTTATTCTAGCAAAATAATCAAGGGTTCTACGGATTGTCTTCGTGTGGATAGCGTGAGTGTGTTTCTATGTTGAATCGAGTAGCGAAATCAGATCTAAGGATATTTGGAGGAGCCTCCAAACGTGCGTAAGTGTTGTAGATCCTTGTATGGGTTGTTTATTTTATGCAGATATGTTTTTATACGTTTTAAGTTTATGCATGTAAACAATATAATATGTGCCTAGATTTTGGGATGTGTAAGTGATCTTTTTTTTTTTTTTTTTTTTTAAAATACGTTTTTTCATTATGTGAAGACGGTCACTTACCAACAGTGGTATCAAAGCCTTGGGTACCAAATTGTATTGTTTAATCATTGATGTTTGACAACATGTTTTTGTATAAACTGGTTCCATAAATTTGAAACATTATGTTGATTGCGTAATTGCATTGATCAATTGACTAATGATGTGTTGATGAATGATTTATTGGTTGGTTGGTGTCCTGGTTAAATGCTTGTGCATTCAATTCAATTTGGATCTGTGTCGTTACGCGAAAAACTGCAAAAAGGGTGACTATGTGATTCACTATTTTTGCGGCGTTTGCCGCGGTGAAATAACACTTCGCTGTGGTGAGAGGCAAAAAGTGAATCACACCACGGCGAAATAACCTTCGTCATGGTGACCTACCGAAAAGTAGATCTCGTCGTGGCAAAATAAAACTTTGCCACAACATGAAACTCTCTGGAATTTTTGGAAGTTTTCTAGAAGTTCATGATTGCCGTGGCGAAACAAAACTTTGCTGCAGTAACCATATGTATATGAACTTCGCCGCGGCAAGAAAGCTACTGTTCTTTTTTTTTTTTTTTTTTTTTTGTGTTTCGCATAGGGGCCAAATTGTAGTTTTTTGAACCTTTAAAGCCAATAATCATTCTGCACATTTAAGATGGTAATTTTAATATTTCAACCCACCCAATTCAAAAATTGATTGTTTCGAATGTATGCAATGTTCTTGTTTGATAATTGCATGGTACCTGGTACATGAGCCTTAGACCTATTGTTTACTATTCATATTAGTTTTGTTTGTAATTTTATAAACAAATAGCACTTGCGTGTCCTGCCCTCTCTCTCTCTCTCTCTTATATATCTCCATGTATTTCTTCTTCTCATCTCACTCCCCTCCTATGTAACGCGAGGTTTGTAATAACTCTCTATAGCTAGTATACTTTGGGAAAATAAGATATGAAATCACTATATATGATATAAAGAACATATAAGTATACCAGTATAAGATAGTGGGCTCAGAAATTTTCTTTACGTTATAAACAAATTCTCTATAATAATATAAAAAGTTATATATATAAACTCAAAATACGACTGGACAGCAGTGCCAATCTCTTCCGCTTCTCGACATTCCCTCTGACCGCTTCTCACCTACTGCTTGCAAAAACAGTGAAAATGATAGAGTGAGCACTAGTTGCTCTGTAAGTAAATCCGCTATACCATTCTTCTTCCTCCGTTACTCGTAATCTAAATTTCTTTTCTTACATCAAACTTCTCTATTCTTCTCTATTCTTTCTAAAATTCTTTCTTCTCGCTTACTAACATGGAAGCACAAAGAAGAAACTAATTTTGAATAATAGACATGGCATAATGCATATGCACAAATGCATAAGAGATGCATTTTCTTTACTGTTTTTCTGTTTACTTATTATATTTCTCTTCTTTCTTTCTTTTGGTTTTTTCTTTTCTTTCTATTCTTTCCTTTCTGTTCTTTCTTTGCTTTTCTATTCTTTTCTTTCTTTGCTTTTCTTTCTTTCTTCTTTTCTATTCTTTTCTTGTTTTCCAATCGGACTCGGTTGAGGCATGGATTTGGAACCCTGGCTGTGTGAGTGAGTACAGTCCTCATCTACATGCACTTCTTATGGACTGTACAAATTCTTCTTTCTTCTTCTTAGGCCGCTCACTGAAGGCGGCGTGCACGTTTGGAGGCTCCTCCAACTTGTCTCTGACCGTATTTCACTACCGACCTAAGTGTAGAATCGAACCAGTGTAGTCCACACGAAGATAACCTCAAGGAACTAAAGAGGGATTTGCTAGATCCTCTTTAACCTTTAAGAATCAAGAAGAAAAATCAAAGTAACTTGATTCAAGCAAAAATACAATCTGGCGTGGAGAGTGTTTCAAGGGGCTGGAGTGTTTTTCCTTTTTTTTAATGAATGAGTGAATGAATATCTATATATATTTTTTTAAATTCACAAAGAAAACTTACACTTATATACTGCAAGTGTAATTGCCCTATTCCCTTATAGAATAGGCTTGGGCTCCAACCCAAACACCCCTTGTATCCAAACATTCCCATTTAGATATTTTAATTTTAATTTATCATTATCTCAATTAAATTAAATTAATATATATTTATAATATATATTAACATTTAACAATAATGATAATTTATTTAAATATATGCGAACACATATTTAAACGTAATCTCACTTGTTTAATTTTAATATCAAATTAAATAAAGGCTACGACCTCAGCAAATTTAATTGCACTGTGAAATGACCAAAATACCTTTTCGCCTAAAAAGACGAAAACGCCCTTCATTGGCTCTTAAATTATCTTCTATGTGTGTGACCCATGGGCTCCTCATCATACCAGTAGTGTATAGTATAGCGATTAACACCATTTAATCGTCTCACTACACACAGACCAAGATTGGCCCCTAGCAAGGCATCATGGCCACCCGATAGATTCAGATTCAGCGAAGTAGCTACCTGTCAACGATATGGTTACCGTACAATTCGATCCTTTCATCATTCGTTATCTTGACGAGACCGAGGCATAGAAATAGTGTCAACCTGTAACAGCTGCTTTCTACTCATACACTCAGAAAATACATATAATAAAATACATGTATTATAACATAAATAGATGGGCCCAAATTTTTCTTTTATTAAATATACATATACTTTACACAAATATAAAGTATTATCTATACAAAAGCTCTCAAAAACAGGGCAGACAGTGTAACTATTTCTCTTCACTTGCCGACGCCCATCCGACTGCACCCTCACCTAGAACCTGCAACCACAAAAGGAAATGACGGGGTGAGCACAAAAAGGCTCAGTAAGTAACTCCTCTACTAATCTATCCCCGTAACTCTTTCTCTTAAATTCTTTTCCTTACAATACTCTCTCGTTCTCTCTGTTTCTCTTCCACATAGCTCTTTTTCGATCAATTGTTTCTTAAATGTCACGGCTCCATCTTACCGGAGGCACGGTTGGAACTCGCTCCACTCTTCGTGACTTATACTTTTCTCTCTCTGTTTTTTCTCATTTGAATGTCACGGCCTCATCTCACCGGAGGCACAGCCGGGAACTCAAGCCCGCTCTGTGTGACTTTTTCTTACTCATATGTCACGGCCCCGTCTTACCGGAGGCACGGCCAGAAGATCACAAAGCTCCCACTACTCGTGACCTTTTCTCATTTCTATTTTCTTTCTGTTTCTGTTTCTCATAATCTTCTCTATAAGTTCTCTGATGTATATCACGACCTTTTCTGACTGGAGGCATGGCTGGGGAATCACAAAGCATCTACTCGGTTTTCATAACTATCGGGTGGAGACCACAAAGCACCTACCCGTTTCTCATGACCTTTGGGTGACGATCACAAAGCATCAACCCATTTCTAATAACTATCGGGTAACGATCACAAAGCATCAACCCGTTTCTATTAAATATCGGGTGACGATCACAAAGCATCAACCCGTTTCTAATAACTATCGGGTGACAATCACAAAGCATCAACCCGTTTCTACTAAATATCGAGTGACGATCACAAAGCATCAACCCGTTTCTACTAAATATCGGGTGATGATCACAAAGCATCAACCCGTTTCTACTAAATATCGGGTGAAGATCACAAAGCATCAACCCGTTTCTACTAAATATCGCGTGACGATCACAAAGCATCAACCCGTTTCTAATGACTTTCTCTACTTTAGCATTTCTTATTCTCTCTACCCGTAGAGTAGTTGCATGCACAAAGTTTTCTACTCTTTCTTAAATCACTTCTCAATGTACAAATACTGCATATGGATGGTTCATCTCCACTAATGCACTTATGAAATGCCAACATGCAATGTTGCAAGAATTAAATTTCATAACTCATTCTCATGCTTCTCTTAGGCATTTCATCAAACAACTCAAGTGCATATATAAACTCTACTATAACAATAGCTCTATTTCTTTCTCTAATCATCCAAAATGGGAGAAACCTCCCTCACAAAGCTACAATTCCTATCAAGGAAAAACACTTCTAAAAAGGTTCACTCAAAACCTTCCAAACTCCATCTCAAACTACATCCTCTCATCACATTTTAACACTTCTCTTAAATGAAGTGTAATCAATCACAACATGGATAAACACTCATAACATCTCAACTCAATTTCTCAACAAGCTTAATACATACAAACATAGAAATCTCTACTCAAATGATTTCTTAAACTTTAGCTTGAGTTGGATTTCACTTACTTGTGATGGAGTGATTCCACTAGCACTTCTCTTTACCTTTGATAACTTGTCTATTCTCTTAGGATGTTTTAGATTAACTTCCCACTTCAAACTACTCAAAAAGCCTTCTTGAATCCTTGAAAGATTGAAGGAAAACTTGAGAGGAATGGAGAATGAAGGAGGCGGTGGAAGAAGAATGAATGAAGGGTTCACTAAGCTTTAACTCTTTTTAGCTCAAAATATCCCCATTCATTCCCATAATGCCCTTGCTCTTTCTTGGAATGCCACTTATATCCTTTGATTCATTACAATTACACCCCTACACTAACATATTCTCCATGAAATTTCCTTACATTTTACTCCCCACTTTTCCTGCTAATTAGGGGTAGAATGGTCAAATTTCCCTTAGGGAAAAATTATCTAAAACTTAACAAATTTTTCAGCTGGCTCGTCGCCGCGGTGAAGAATCTTTCGTCACCGCGGCGAAATACTCCAGCAGCTACTCCGTGGGCAGCAGCACCTCTTCGCCGCGGCAAAGCTTCTTCTTCGCCCCGGCAAATCCTGTAACCCCAAAATTTCGCCAATTCTTCATAATTTTCAGGGGAAACACTCAACCAAAGCAACTCATCAATCCAACTAAGGGCCAACCAACTGAAAAAGACAACATGCAAGCTCCAATGAGGACAAATCAATAAACATTCAAGCCAATCATCAAATCTTAACTATGTACCTCAAGTGGGGCGTTACACAACCTTTGGTTACTTCCAATATTATGTATTCAGTTACTGGACCAATGACCTGTATAATAAACTGGATAGAGCAACAACTCAATCCCACTGTGGTCACAGTTTTAGTGTCATTGCCATTTACTGAATTGCGCCATGAGATAACTTCTCCCGTACCCGGGAGTGATGAATCCTCTGTCTATTCACCATAGTCTTGATACATGTAACGGCCCCACACAGGTGGCCGGCCATGATCACATAGCATGGCAGGATATCTTTCCCCCCCTTAAGGAGATTTCTTTCGCCTCCCTCACCACTCGAACCCAAGACCAAGGGGCTATAGTCAATTGGCTAGCCTGATGGTATCACCATGCTTCCCAATTGACTATAGCCCCTTGGTCTTGGGTTTGAGTGGTGAGGGAGGTGAAAGAAATCTCCTTAAAGGGGGGAGAGATATCCTGCCATGCTGTGTGATCATGGCCAGCCACCTGTGTGGGGCCGTTACATTTGAGTCGATGTAGAACATCTAGCACAAGAATTCCTATAGAGGGTTATGCATCAGAAGTCCAAATGCAAGGGTTAGAAGTCCTAAATGGGTTTGTCAACTTAAAATAGAAATAACTTTTGAGTGAAAGAGTAGGTATGACACCCGTAAGATATCAACGGAAAGCTTGTTTCAAGACTAACAATGTTCCACATCTAGCACAAGAATTCCTAGAGAGGGTTGTGCATCAAAAGCCGATATGCAAGGCCCAAAAGTTTTGAATGGGCACGTTAACTTAAAACAGCCATAACTTTTGATCCAACCTATAAGATATCAACGAAAAGATCATTTTGAGCCCAACAACGTGGTATGTCTTGCACAAGAATTTTTTGGAGAGGGCTACACTTCAGAAGCCCAAAGGGAAGGTCCAAAAGTCCTAAATGGGCATGTCAATTTAAAAGAGTCATAACTTTTGATATGGGAGGAGTTACGAGGCTCGCAAGATATCAACGAAAAGCTCATTTTGAACCGATTTAGAATGTCTAGCACAAGAATTCCTGGACAGGGCTATGCATCAAAAGCCCAAACACAAGGCCCAAAAGTCCTAAATGGGCATGTCAAATTAAAATGACCATAAATTTTGATTCAGGAGGAGTTACAGGGCCGGTAAGATATCAATAGAAAGTTTATTTTGAGCCCAACAACATGGCATGTCTAGCACGAGAATTCTTAGAGGGGCTACACATCTGAAGCTGAAAGGGAAGGTCCAAAAGTCCTAATTGCGCATATCAACTTAAAATGGCCCCACCTTTTGATCTAAAAAGAGTTTCGAGGCCCATAAGATATCAACGAAAAGCTTGTTTTGAGCCAAAAAAATGGCACACCTAGCACAAGAATTCTTGGAGGTTGCTATGAGTCAAAAGCCCAAACGCAAGGCCTAAATTTCTAAATGCGCATGCCAACTTAAACCGACCATAACTATTAATATGGGAGGAGCTACAGGGCCCATAAGATATCAATGGAAAGCTTGTTTCAAGCCTAATAATATCATACATCTAGCACAAGAATTATTGGGGAAATTTGCAAGTTAAAACCCAAATACAAAGCCCAAAAGTCCTAAATGGGCATGTCAATTTATAATGGCCATAACTTTTGATCTGGGTGGAATTCTGAGGCCTATAAGTTATCATCAGAAACCCCATTTCAAGCACAATGTAGAACATCTAGTACAAGAGTTCCTAGAGAGGGTTGCGTGTTAGAAGCCCAAGAATTCTTGGGTAGGGTTGCAAGTCAAAAGCCCGAACACAAAGCCCAAAACTCCCTAATGGGCATGTCAAATTAAAACGGTCATAACTTTTAATCTAAGGGGAGTTACAAGGCCCGTAATATATCAACGAAAAGCTCGTTTTGGGTCCAACAAGATGTCATGTCTAGAACAAGAACTCCTACAGAGGGCTACGTGCCAGAAGTGTAAGTGATTGATCTAAAAAAGGCAGCGAAAGAACATGAATTAAAACAAAAAAATCAATCACTTTCTATGCCAAGATCCGAGTATAGATCAAATTGTTTACATGTTAATAAACAGAAAATCTATACAATATAAATCATAGTACATAATCCATACAAGGATTAAGAATACATTACAAATGTTTGGAGGCTCCTTCAATACTTTGATTTCACTTGCTGATTCAAGAAGAGAATCACAAACGTCGTTCACACGAAGATAATCCGCAGAACCTACTATAGTTTTGCTAGAACTAATAGAAGGCTTCAAGAATCAAGTGAATCAAAGAAAAATTCTTTGATTCACACACTATGAAAAACGTGAGAAAGTGAAGAAAGAGTGGCTAGGCTTTCTTTTCAATCAATGAATGAAAATTATTATTTTATGTTTTAATTAAGTTTCACTTCTATAGTGTCACTTAATTAAAAACCCTAATCCCAATAAGAATAGCCATGGACTCTTAAGTTAATCCATCCTTGCAACCAAACACACCCTTTATGGTATTTTAATTTTAATTGATTATTAATATAATTATAATCAATTAATATATATATATATATATTAACATTTAATTATTAATAATAATCCATTTAAATATATGCGCACATATATTTAAATATATGTTAGAGTAGGTGCCCTAGAGCCAATCAATTATTATAAATTTGACTCTATAATAAATGTTTATTTATCAATAAAAGGCATATTCTATTATATCACATAAATCATATTATATGTATTGATATATTTCCTTAGGATGATAGAACCGTGATGAGGGTATCAAGTGTTTTAAATCTTGATAGTGAGAACCTTATGATCACACATGGTGGCCATTCTAGAAACGTCCGTAGCCCTAGTATTATTCTGACCAAGGACACAGATAATACGATAAGGCTATCATAGTATTCAACGACCTTGTCGAAAGGCAGTGACTGATCTCACTTGTCGAGGTTGTTTGCCGACAACCTAGTGCAACGCATGGTTGTTTGCTAGAGGCAAGTTCACTAGACAGACCCACCTGAGGATTCCATATGGATGGTAACCCCAGTGTCTATGGAATAAATCCTTTAACAGATGGTGGTGCATGTAATCCTTAGACTTGAGATCACCGGAGCGCCTTGTACACCAATTGGTGTAGTTTGACACTAGCCCAACGTAGTTCTATTCAGAGCTATCAATACAGTAGTGATTGGCTATATTGAGAAGTGTATCGAGACTATGGTGGATCGACAAAGGATTCATCACTCCGAGTATGGGAGAAGTTATCTTACTGGGTAATTCAGTAAATGACAATGATATTAAATTTCTGGCCACAGTGGGATTGAGTTGATGCTCAATCCAATTTAATATTCCTGTCATTGGTCCAGTAACTGAATACAAACATTTCGAGGATATCTAAGGTTGACACTATTTTTGTACCTCTATCTCGATGAGATAACAATTGATGAAAGGATTTGATTGCATGGTAACCATATTGTTAATAGGCTGCGGGTTCGCTGAATCCGAATCGGGTGGCCATGATGCCTTGCTAGGGGCCAATCTTGGTCTGTGTGCAGTGAGACGATTAATTGGTGTTAATCACAATCCTACACACTGCCGATATGATGAGGAGCCTACGAGTCACACACTTAGAAGATAATTTAAGAATCAATTTGTGAGAAGGGTATTTTCGTCTTTCAGGACGAAAGGGTATTTTGGTAATCTCACAGTGCAATTAAATTTGCTGAGGTTATTGCTAGTATTTAATTTTAATATTAAAATTAAATTAGTGAGATAATATTTAAATATATCTATGTATATATTTAAATGAATTATTATTATTAAATGAATTTTAATATATTATTATAGATTAATTGATTTTAATTATAATAATAATTAATTAATTAAAATACCATAAAGGGTGTGTTTGGTTGCAAGGGTGAACTAAGGTTGGAGCCCATGACTATTCCCAAGTGGAATAGGGTTTTAATTGTTGCACTATATAAGTGCAACTTCAAATTAAAACATAACAGAATTATTCATTCAATTAAAACCCTAGCCACCCTATCTCTCTCTCTTTCAAGAAGAAAACTTTTCTTGCTCTTCTTTCTTGATTCTTGAAGCCCTTGATTGTTCTAGCAAAATAATCAAGGGTTGTGCGGATTATCTTCGTGTGGACTTCCGTGAGTGCGATCCTACTTTGGATTGATTGGCAAAGAATCACGTGAACAGTTGACGTGAACAGTAACCAGTGAACAGTACATGTGAATAGTATTTGTATCCGAAATCAGAGATATTCTAAGGAGCCTCCAAACATACGTAAGTATTCTAATCATTAAATGGACTTACTTTATACAGATTTTGTTGACAAACATGTAAACGGTATAATCTATACTCGGATCTTGGCAAAGAAAGGTAATTGATTTACCGATTGAATTTTTGTTTTCCGTTGCGTGTGGTAGATCAATTACTTATAGTGGTATTAGAGCCTTGGGTATTAGATTATATTGTTTAATTGATGTTTGACAACATGTATATTTATTTGATAACATGTTATTGCATGATTTGAAGTGTTTTTAAATATGAAAAATTATGTATGTTGATAGTCTTAATTAATCAATTGATTAAATAATGTGTTGATTGAATGTGTATTAGTTGGTTGGTGTCCTGGTCGAATGTTTGAGCATTCGATTTGATTTGGATGCGTGTCATTATGTGAAAAAATTGCAAAAGACGTTACTGTGCCTGATTCACTGTTTTGTGGTGTTAGCCATGGAAAAATAACACTTCGTCGCCACAGGATGCAAAAAGTGAATCTAGCCACAGCAAAATAAAACTTTGCCGCAACAAAATTCCAGAAAAGTAGATCTAGCCGTGGCGAAATAAAACTTTGCCACAACATAAAACTCTCTGGAACGATTTGTGTTTTTTGGTAGTTCACGGTAGTCGTGGCAAAATAAAACTTCGCCGCAGCGACCATGTGTGCATGAACTTCACCAGGGCGAAGAATTTCTTTGTCAAGGCAAGAAACTTACTGTTCCATTTTTGTTTTCCGTTTCTCGCACAGGGGCTAAATTACAGTTTTTTGAACTTTTAAAGCCAATATTCATTTTGCACGTTTAAGGTGGTAATTTGATAATTCAAACCACCCAATTCAAAAATTGATTGTTTTTTAATGTATGCAATGTTCTTGTTTGATAATTGCATGGTGCCCGGTACATGAGCCTTAGACCTATTGTTTATTGTTTATTGGGTTTGTTTGTAATTTTTATAACTTAAAGACCCAAGATTTACTTTTAAACCCCTAGGTTGACCAACCGGTTCCTCTAAGCTCGAGGAAATCGGTTTTAGTGGACTATGTACCAGCACGTTTAATTTTTTTTTTTTTTTGTTTAGAATGCACGCTAACGTTGAATGTTCAATAACATGCCAAACAATGACATTCTAACAAAGATAATAATCAGGTGAGACAATAAATAAAAACCCGCAAATAAGATATTTTAAGTCACGTATGCCTTCCATCACCATGGTTTTAATCAAACCAGTGTTCATCAGAACCTTGTTTGCCATAGCGAAGGGTACACTTCTACTAGTGGGAGCTTAAAATTCATTAGAGTTTTCCTTAATGATGATGGGTCGACTTAAAATGATAGTTTTTCTTGTTTGCCACAGCGAAGGTTGACAAACACGTCATAGGCATAGTAGAGAAGTACACATGTTGAGTGTACGTGGTGACATGTAGCATCCACTCTACTGATACTGGGAATCACACTTGAGGATGATGGCTAGGCCGTTGGATTGTGTGATTGACTTGTTGGCTTACTTCACATTTGAGGTTGGTAGTGGGAGCTATCAACTGGTGTGGATTAAGTTTGTTGGCTTACGTAATCAACCCATTTTGGCTTGTTCACCACAGCGAAGGTTTGAAATGGGCCAGATGAGATCTCAGTCCACTAGCAAAGCCAATGAGCTTTCCCGAGTTAATAGTGAGGGCTATTGGCTTAATGAAAATAGTAAGAGTGGTTTTTAATAAAAGACCATATTAAGAAATAATAAACATTATATTGACTTTGCTTTTCTAAATTGTAGATTCACTTAAAAATGAGCATTATGAACCTACGACCGATAATCGAGAAAGAAAATAGGTTGAATGGATCCAATTTCTCGGACTGGTATCATAATCTTTGGATTACACTTAAGTCCGAAAAGAAATTCTATATCCTTGATAAGCCATACATGGCTGAGCCTGATCCTGATGCCACTCAGGAAGTAAAGCACACTTATCAAAAGTTCCTTGATGATGCTGATGGCGTTCAATGCTTGATGTTAGCATCGATGACACCAGTGCTACAAAAGGAGCATGAGAATATGGACGCTACTGCCATTATTCTACACCTCAAGGAGCTTTACAAAAGGAATGCTCGACATGAGAGGTACAAGGTGTCAAAAGCACTGTTTGGAAGTCGCCTGACCGAGGGAGCCCAAGTTGGCCTTCATGTGCTCAAAATGATCGAGCACATGGAGAAGCTTGAGACTTTGGGGTTTGAGTTGGACTCAGAATTACAAGTGGATTTAATTCTGCAATCCTTGCCTAACTCTTATGCACCGTTCATAATGAACTTCAATATGAACGCTATGGTGAAAACCTTGTCGGAGCTTTTGAACATGCTAAGGACTACTGAGCAGGACCTGAAGAAGTCCAAGCCTGTTTTACTGGTAGCTGCTAGTAAAGGAAAGGGTAAGGGCAAAGGAAAGTCCAAGGCCAATCCCAAGCCTAAGCCTAAAGGACAAGATGCTCTCAAGCCTACGGGCGGCATTGGGAAAGGGTGGGAAGGTAGTCTGCTTCTATTGTGGCAAGCCTGGCCACTGGAGGAAGCACTGCAAGGCTTTCCTCGCAAACAAGAAGAAGTCAGATGCTTCGACTTCAGGTATGTTTATGATTGAGATTAACTTCTCTCCTTCAACATCTTAGGTCATTGACATAGGATGTGATACTCACATTTGTACTAATGTGCAGAGACTAAGGCATAGTAGATTGGTCGCCAAGGGAGAAGTGGACCTACGAGTTGGAAATGGAACACATGTGGTTGCATTAGCTGTAGGGACTTACTGTTTGTCATTGCCTTCGGGCTTATTATCAGAACTCAAAGACTGTTATTTTGTACCTGCGATTTCTAGAAACATTATTTTAGTATCTGCTTTGGATAATATAGGATATCGTTTTGATATTTCTAATGGATTGTTGTCCTTTAGTTCGAATGGTATTCTATTTGGAATTGCAAGGTTATATTATGGATTATATGTTCTCGATTTGAACAATAAGGATATTCTCAACGTTGAAACTAAGAAAGCTAAACATAGCGAACAAAACCATACATACCTCTGGCATTGTAGATTAGGTCATGTTAATCAGACCTGCATTGCAAAACTTCAAAAGGATGGAGTTTTGGACCCTTTTGACTTCCAGTCATTTGAGGTATGCGAGTCATGCCTTTAGGCAAGATGACCAAGTCACCTTTCACAGGACAAAGTGAAAGGGCTATTGAACTATTAGGCATCATCCATAGTGATGTATGTGGTCCACTAACAGTTGAAGCCAGAGGTGGATATTCCTACTTCATCACATTTACTGATGATTTTAGTAGATATGGTTATGTCTACCTCACGAGACATAAATTTGAAGGCTTTGATAAGAATTCAGGAATGAAGTACAAAATATGTTGAGCAAAAGTATTAAAGCTCTTCGGTCGGATAGAGGAGGTGAATACTTAAGCTCGGGGTTTTTTGAATACCTGAAGGAATGTAGGATAGTATCACAACTCACCCCTCCGTATACACCCCAACACAATGGAGTGTCTAAAATGAGGAATAGGACCTTACTTGACATGGTTAGGTCCATGATGAGTTTTAGTGATTTACCTGCATCATTCTGGGGTTATGCCCTAGAGACTGCAACTCACATTTTGAACCGTGTGCCATCAAAGTCTGTAGACTAGACTCCATTTGAACTATGGAATAGGCGAAAGCCCAATTTGTCTTATCTAAGGTTTGGGGTTGCGAAGGTTTTGTTAAGAAATTGACTTCAAACAAGCTAGGCCCAAAATCCTACAAATGTATATTTGTGGGGTATCCTAAAGAGACCAAAGGATACTATTTCTACCATTCAAAAGAGCACAAAATTTTTGTTGCTCATACTAGTGTCTTCCTAGAAAAAGATTTTTTTCTAAGAAGTACTAATAGGAGAAAGTAGAACTCGATGAAGTTCTAGAGCCACAAGATATACTAGACAAAGGACGGGAAGATGTGCCACAAGCAGTGGTTGAACATCAGGAGGAGGTTACTCCATAACTTGTGGATCAAAGTGAACCACCTCAAATAGCACAGGAGCTACGTAGATCTGGAAGAGTATGCCATGAGCCTAAGAGATACGGCTATCTTGTGACTCAACATAGTGACGTACTTGTCTACCAAGACGATGAACCCAAAACCTACGAAGATGCTATATCGGATCCAGATTCCGTTAAATGGCTTAAAGCCATAAAATCTGAGATGGACTCCATGTACTAGAACCAAGTATTGTCTCGGGTGGAACCACCTGAAGGGGTAAAACCCATAGGATGTAAATGGGTCTTCAAGAAGAAGACTGACATGGATGGCAAGGTGCACACTTATAAAGCACGATTGGTTGTTAAAGGTTTCAAACAAATTCATGGTATTGACTATGAGGAAACCTTTTCACCGGTTGCCATGATTAAATCCATCTAGATTATGCTTGCAATTGTTGCATATCATGGTTATGAGATTTGGCAAATGGATGTCAAAACGGCTTTCCTGAAAGGAAACCTTGAAGAGGATGTGTATATGACACAAAACGATGATATCATTCTTGATGGGCAAGCTGAGAAGGTATGCAAGTTGCAGAGATCCATTTATGGACTCAAGCAAGCTTCAAGGAGCTGGAACATTCGTTTTGATGAAGCCATAAAAGAATTCGGTTTTATCAAGGACGAAGATGAGCCCTGTGTTTACAAGAAAGGGAGTAGGAGCATAGTGGCATTCTTAGTGTTATATGTCAATGACATACTTCTAATCGGGAATGATATACCAAACTTGCAGTCGGTAAAGAATTGGTTATCCAAGTGCTTTTCCATGAAAGACTTAGGAGAAGTAGCCTACATCCTCAGAATAAAGATCTACCAAGATAGATCACGTAGGTTGCTTGGTCTAAGTCAGAGTACATACATTGACAAGGTATTGAAGAGATTCAGTATAGACAAATCCAAGAAGGGATTTCTTCCAATGTTACATGGTGTCTATCTCTCTAAGGATATGTGTCCTAAAACACACGATGAGAGAGATAGAATGAAGAGGATCCCATATGCTTCAACAATTGGATCCATCATGTATGTCATGTTATGTACTCAGATTGATATCTCATGTGCGTTAAGCACTTGTAGTAGATATCAATCGGATCCAGGTGAGCATCACTAGATAGCTATCAAGAACATCCTTAAGTACCTGAAGAGGACTAAGGACATGTTCTTGGTTTATAGAGGGGAAGATGAGCTCACTGTAAGAGGATACAGTGATGCTAGCTTCCAAATGGATAAAGATGATTATTGATCGCAATCAGGGTTTGCATTTTGTCTCAATGAGGGTGCAGTGAGCTGGAAGAGCTCCAAGCAAAGCACTGTAGTAGACTTTACAATGGAGGTTGAGTGTAACACCCACTTTGAGGTACGTAGCTTGTATATGCTTATTTGCCCTTAGTGTTGTTTGTTTGCCCTTAGTTAAGTTTGTATGTTCTTAATAATTTTGGTTGCCCTGAGGTTTGGTGAAGGATTGGCGAAGTTAGAAAATTGCAAACTTTGCCAGGGCGAAGAATAAAGTTCGCCACAGCAATGTATGCTTTGGAATTTTTCGCCGAGGCAAAGAGTTGGCTGGAATTCTTGAGGAAATTCTAGAGAAATCTTCCTTAGGGGTAAAATGACCATTGTATCCCTAATTAGTTGTAAATGTGGGGAGTGAAAAATAAGGAAATTTGATGGACAATGTAATGAAGATAAGGGCATTAGTGTAAATGATAAGGGACAAAGATGGAATTTTCAAGAAAGTGTAAGGGCAAAATGGGAAAGCATGCCTAGTAATATGTGATATTAAGGGTTTAGTCACACAACCCCTCCCATTCTCTGCACCCACAAACCACTTCTATTCTCTAATTCTCTCATCTCTTCATCAAATTTCTAAGGGATTTTAGAGGGCTTTTGGTTGGATTTTGGTGGAGATTTGATCCTAAGCATCAAAAGGTAAGGATTCTTCTTATAGATCTGAGATTAATTTTTGGAATTATTGAATTCTTATAGTGTTTATGCTTAGGGTTTTAGAGAAAGAACAAGTCCATCAAAGAAGAGGAATTCTGGTGGAATTACTCAAGCACAAGGTAAGTAAATCCAACCCTAACCTTTGTTTGAGCAATAAAAGTGTAGAGATTGTTTCACATGAATCTTATATGAATTTATATGCTTGAAATTTGTGGATGAACTTGTTATTGAGTTTGATGATGATTCATGATTGGATTTCCACCACGAGAAGGGATGGCTGTGTTGATAGAATTTGATAGAAGTTGGGTTGAAATTAGAAAGAGTTTGAGGAGAATTTTTGAAGTGTGTTTCCTGGCCAGGTTTAATCTTGTTTTAGAGGAGGTTTACTCCAAATATGGATGGTTTAAGAAAGAAGTAGAATTATAGTTAAAATAGAATTTGAGTACGCATGCATGATGTTTGATGAAATGTCTAGGAGAAGTGTATGCATGAGTAGAGAAAACTTATTTTTGTGCTAGATGGCATTTTTGCATTACATGATTGCACTTAGAAAGAATTAAAAGCATGAGCCATCCACATGCATACATACGCATATGTATGATAATTTAAAGAATTTAAATATTAAAGAGAAAGAAAGAAAAAGCTAGAATGCTTTAGAAGAAGGAAAGAAAGGTTGTTGTGATGGGGAACCCGTGGGTGACAAGAAGAAGAATATTCCCACATACACGCCGCCTTAAGTGAGCAGCCTAAGAAGAAGAAGAAGAAGAAGAATTTATACGTCCTGTAAGAGTGTATGTGGATGAGGGTTGTACCAAGAAGAAATACCTATATGCATGCCACCTTAATTGAGTGGCCTAAGAAGAAAAAAATTTGTACAGTCCGTAAGAGTGCATGTAGATGAGGACTGTACTCACTCACAAGGCCAGAGTTCCGAATCCATGTACCAACTGAGTCCGATCGGCAAAGAATAAGAAAGAATGAGCAAGCAAGAAAGAAAAGAAAAGAAAAGAAAAGAAAAGGAAAGAAAGAAATATAGAAAAAAAAGAAAGAAATTGTATCCCTATGCATTTTATGCATTTGCATCTCATCCATGCATGATACCATGATTTCTATCATGGTTAGTGAGAAATTAGAAGAAAGAAAGAACATAGAGAGAATTAGAAAGAAAGAACAAAGAAAGTTGTAGCAAAAGTATAGGGAGAAGAAAAGAGAAAGAACAAAGAGAGAATGAAGAAGAAAAAGAATAGAGTAAGGAAATAACTCAAGATTAAGTTACGGGGATAGAAGAGTAGAGATTTACTTATTGAGCAATTAGTGCTCAGCCCGTTGTTTCTCCATGTTTTGCAGGAAATAGGTGAGAAGCGGTTGGATGGACGTTGAGAAGTGGAGAGAAATGGCATTACTATTGACCGTTATTAAAGTTTTTCCGTATATGCTATTTTGTTATGTAAAGAATCATATATTAAGTAAAGAAAATTTTTGGGCCCATTACTTTTCATTTTATACCTATGTATGTTTAACATGGTATATTTTAAGCGTTCACTAGCTAAGAAAAAAGGTATTACATTGAGTATATTGCAATATCCGATGCGGCCAAAAAGACAGTCTGGATTAAGAAGTTCATCACCGAACTTGGTGTGGTTTCCATGATTGTTGATCTGATAGATGTTTATTGTGACAAAAATGGAGCAATTGCTCAAGCAAAGGAACCACAGTCTCACTAGAAGTCCAGACACATACTTAGCCGTTTTCATCTCATCAGAGAAATGGTTGAGAGGAAAGATGTACAAATCAGTAAAGTGCATACTGATGACAATCTTGCCGATCCACTGACAAAGCCTCTGTCGTAGCAGAAGCATGAAAAACACTTAATGTCATTCGGTATTAAATACATGAATGATTGGCTATAATGCAAGTGGGAATTGTTAGAGTAGGTGTCCTAGAGCCAATCAATTATTGTAAAATTAACTCTGTAATAAATGTTTATTTATCAATAAAAGGCATATTTTACTATATCACGTAAATCATATGATATGTATTGATATATGTCCTTAGGATGGTAGAACCGTGATTAGGGTATCAAGTGTTTCAAATCTTGATAGTGAGAACCCTATGATCACATATGGTGGCCATTCTAGAAAAGTCCGTAGCCCCAATATTATTCTGACCAAGAACACAGATAATACGGTAAGGCTATCATAGTGTTGAACGACCTTGTCGAAAGGCAGTGACTGATCTCACTTGTCGAGGTTGTTTGCCGACAACCTGGTGCAACGCATGGGTACTTGCTAGAGGCAAGTTCACTGGATAGATCCACTGGAGGATTCCATATGAATGGTAACCCCAGTATCTATAGAATAAATCCTCTAACGGATAGTGGTGCATGTGATCCTTAGACTTGAGATCATCGGAGTGCCTTGTGCACCAATTGGTGTAGTTTGACACTAGCCCAACATAGTTCTATTAAGAGCTATCAATACGGTAGTGATTAGCTACATTGAGAAGTGTATCGAGACTATGGTGGATCGACAAAGGATTCATGTAACAACTGCTAAAAACTAGTACAATGCATGCATAATAACAATAGAAAATTGGGCCCAAAAAAAAACTTTCTTATCATTATAAGTCATATGTCTTTTATACACAAAGAGTATTGTTTACAAAAATTCATTTTAAAAGACAAAACAGGGGAAACAGTGTAGCTATTGCTCCTCGCTTGCCGACGCCCCTCCGACTGCATCAACACCTAGATCTTGCATCCACAAAGGAAAAATAACGGGGTGAGCACAGAATAATGCTCAGTAAGTAAAACCCTCTATCTGTCTGTCCCCGTATGTAATACTCTTAATTCTTTCCTTATACTATTTCTGTTTCTACTAATGTCATGGCCTGATCTTACTGGAGGTACGGCCGGATGGCGTTCACACAGCACCATCTCACTCTCCATGACTATCGGGTGGAATTCACATAGTACCAACCCGTTCTTAGTGACTACCGAGTAGGGATCACGAAGCACCTACTCGGTTTTCATAACTATCGAGTAGAGACCACCTAGCACCTACCTGTTTCTCATGACTTTTGGGTAACGATCACCAAGCATTAACCCGTCTCTAATCACTATCGGGTGATGATCACAAAGCATCAACCCATTTCTAATAAATGTCGGATGATGATCACAAAGTCAACCCACTTATCTAATAACTAACCGGGTGGTGGTCACAAAGCATCCACCCGTTTCTAATACTTAGCGGGTGACGATCACGAAGCATCGACCCATCTCTAATGGCTATTCGGGTGGTGATCACAAAGCATCAACCCGATTCCCATAACTGTCGGGTGATGATCACAAAGCATCAGCCCATTTCTACCACTCTTCTCAGTCACTCTATTGTAGCATTTTTCATTCTCTCTACCCTTAGAGTAGTTGCATCCACCAAGTTCTCTACTCATAGAGTAACTGCATACACAAAGTTTCCTACTCTTTCTTAGGTCACTTTTCAATGCACAATTAGTGCCTATGGATGGTTCATCTCCACTAATGCACTTATGAAATGCCAACATGCAATGTTGCAAGAATTAAGGTTCACTACTCATACTCAAACCTCTATTAGGCATTTCATCAAACAACTCAAGTGCATAATAAAACTCTACTATAACAATAATTCTAAATCTTTCTCTAACCATCCAAAATGGGGAGAATGCCCCTCACATAGCCACATAACCTGCCAAAGAAAGACACTTCCAAAAGGGTTCCACAATACCCCTTCAATTCCATCTCAAACTACCTTTCCAACCCACAACTCACTTCTTATATTTGAAAGGCATAAACAATCACAAAGCACTAGAAATCTCTATTTAAGCCTCAATAACATGGCATATAACATGTATATAACACACATACATAAGTGCTATCAAAACCCTAATCAAGAAAATTCCCAAATCTCAACTTGGGTTGGGGTTTACTTACCTTGTTATGGAGAGACTTCACTAACTCTTCCTTTCACTTGGTTTGCTTGACTCTTTCTCTACTCTTAACCAAAAGAACAAAAACCCTCAATAATCAATATATACTAAAACTCACAAAGTTTCACAACCAAAGTAGGAATCCTTACCTTAGGAAGCCTTAGGTTGATTTTCTACCCCAAATCACTCCAAAAGCCCTTTGAAACTCCTTGATCAAAAGAAAGAGAAGTTGAGAGGAAGCAAGAGAAGAAAGTGGCGTCGGAGAAGAAGAATGAGGGGTTTTGCTAAGTCTTAATTCCTTTTAATGAAATTTATACACAAACATTCCCATTTTGCCCTTACTCTTCTTTGGGAATTCTATCTATATCCTTTGATTCATTACAAACACACCCCCAAAGCAACATATTCTCCATGAAAAATCCTTACATTTAACTCCCCACTTTTCCTGCTAATTAGGGGTAGAATGGTCAAATTGCCCTTAGGAAAGAAAATATCTAAAACTTAGCAAACATTTTGGTCGGCCTGTCGCCGCGGCGAGGAAGCTTCTGTCGTCGCGGCGAAACTGTTTAGAGAGTTTCCCCGTGGTTTCAACACCCCTTCGCCGCGGCGAAGATTCTTCTTCGCCCCGGTGAAGCTTGGCACACTGAACTTCTTCTATTTTCAACCAATTTCAAGGCAAGCATTCAACACAACACTCAATCAAACAATATTACCAAAAACCAACTCAAATAAGAGCAAAAGAAGAAACAATAACTACGTACCTCAAGTGGGGCGTTACAATTTATCACTCCTGGGTAAGGGAGAAGTTATCTCACTAGGTAATTTAGTAAATGACAATGACACTAAATTTGTAGCCACAATGAGATTGAGTTGATACTCAATCCAATTTAATATTCCTGTCATTGGTCCAGTAACTAAATACAAACATGTCAAGGATATTTGAGGTTGGCACTATTTCTATACCATGGTCTCGATGAGATAACAATTGATAAAAGGATTTGATTGCACGGTAACCATACTATTGACAAGCTACGGTTTCGTTGAATCTAAATCTATCGGGTGGCCATGATGTCTTGCTAGGGGCCAATCTTGGTCTGTGTGTAGTAAGATGATTAATTGGTATTAATCACGATTCTACACACTGCCGATATGATGAGGAGCATACGAGTCACAACTTAGAAGATAATTTAAGAATCAATTTGTGAGAAGGGTATCTTCATCTTTCAAGACGAAAGGATATTTTGGTAATCTCACAGTGCAATTAAATTTGTTGAGGTTGTTGCTTGTATTTAGTTTTAATATTAAAATTAAATTAGTGAGATTATATTTAAATATATCTATGTATATATTTAAATGAATTATTATTATTAATTGAATGGTAATATATTATTATATAATAATTGATTTTAATTATAATAATAATTAATTAATTAAAATACCATAAAGGGTGTGTTTGGTTGCAAGGGTGAACTCGGCTTGGAGCCCATGACTATTCCTAAGTGGAATAGGGTTTTAATTGTTGCACTATATAAGTGCAACTTAAAATTAAAACATAGTAGAATTATTCATTCAATTAAAACCCTAGCCACCCAATCTCTCTCTCTCTCAGGAAGAAAACTTTTCTTGTTTTTCTTTCTTGATTCTTCTTGATTCTTGAAGCCCTTGATTGTTCTACCAAAATAATCAAGGGTTCTGCGGCTTATCTTCGTGTGGACTTCTATGAGTGCGATTCTACTTTGGATTGATTAGCGAAGAATCACGTGAACAGTAGACGGTGAACAATGTTCATATCCGAAATCAGAGATATTCGAAGGAGCCTCCAAACGTACGTAAGTATTGTAATCCTTGAATGGATTTACTTTATACATATTCTATTTATAAACATGTAAATGGTGTAATCTATACTCGGATCTTGGCAAAGAAAGGTAATCGATTTACTGATTGAATTTTTGTTTTCTGCTACATATGGTAGATCAATTACTTACAATATAATCTCACCAATTTTAATTTTAACACTAAAATTAAATACAGGCAATAACCTCAATAACTTTAATTGCACTATGAGATTACCAAAATACTCTTTCGCCCTGAAAGATGAAAATACCCCTTTCATAAAAACAAATCTTAAATTATCTTCTAAATGTGTGTCCTGTAGGTTCCTTATCATATCGGCAATGAGCAGTATTGCAATTAACACTAATTAATTGTCTCACTACTCACAGACCAAGATTGGCCCCTAGCAAGGCATCATGGCCATCCGATAGATTCAAATTCAGCAAGACAGCTACTTGTCAATGATATGGTTACCGTGTAATCCAATCCTTTCATCATTCGTTATCTCATCGAGACTGAGGTATAGAAAAAGTGTCAACCTCAGTTATCCTCGATATCTTTGTATTCAGTTACTAGACCAATGACCGAAATAATAAATTGGATTGAGCAACAACTCAATCCCACTGTGGCCACAGTTTTAGTGTCATTGCCATTCACTAAATTGTGTTGTGAGATAACTTCTCCCCTACCCAGGAGTGATGAATCCTCTGTCGATCCACCATAGTCTTGATACACTCCTTGATGTAGCCAATAGCTACTGTATTTATAGCTCTGAATAGAACTACATTGGGCTAGTGTCAAACTACACCAATTGATGCAAAAGGCGCTCCAGTGATCTTAAGTTTAAGGATCACATGCACCACCATTCGTTAGAGGATTTATTCCATAGACACTAGGGTTACCATCCATATGGAATCCTCTCATGGATCTGTCCAGTGAACTTGCCTCTAGCAAGCACTTATGAGTTGCACCAGGTTGTCGGCAAACAACCTTGATAAGTGAGATCAGTCACTGCCTTTCGACAGAGTCGTTCAACACTATGATAGCCTTACCGTATTATCTGTGTCCTTGGTCAGAATAATACCAGGGCTACGGACGTTTCTAGAATGGCCACCATATATGATCATAGGGTTCTCACTATCAAGATTTGAAACACTTGATACCCTCATCATGGTTCTACCATCCTAAGGACGTATATCATTACATACACGATATAGAAGAATATGCCTTTTATTGATAAATAAACATTAATTACAGAGTCAATTTTACAAGAATTGATTGGCTCTAGGGCACCTACTCTAACAATCTCCCACTTACACTACATCCAATCATTCATGTATTTAATACCAAATGACCTTAAGTGTTTTTCATGCTTCTGCTACGATAGAGGCTTCGTCAATGGATTGGCGAGATTGTCATCAGTATGCACTTTAGTGATCTATACATCTTTCCTCTCAACCATTTCTCTGACGAGATGAAAACATCTAAGTATGTGTCTGGACTTCTGGTGAGATCGTGGTTCCTTTGTTTGAGCAATTGCTCCATTGTTGTCACAATAGACATCTATCGGATCAACAATCGTGGAAACCATACCAAGTTCGGTGATAAACTTCTTAATCTAGACTGCCTCCTTAGCCGCATCAGATAATGCAATATACTCAGCCTTCATTGTAGAGTCTGCTACAGTGCTTTGCTTAGAGCTCTTCCAGCTCACTGCACCCCCATTGAGACAAAATACAAACCTTGATTATGATCGATAATCATCTTTATCCGTTTGGAAACTAGCATCACTGTATCCTCTTACACTAAGCTCAACTTCCCCTCCATAAACCAAGAAAATGTCCTTAGTCCTTTTCAGCTATTTTAGGATGTTCTTGATAGCTATCCAGTGATGCTCACCTGGATCTGATTGATATCTACTACAAGTGCTTAACGCACATGAGACATAAATATGAGTACATAACATGGCATACATGATGGATCCAATTGCTAACGCATATGCGATCCTCTTCATTCTATCTCTCTCATCGTGTGTTTTAGGACACATCCTTAGAGAGATAGACACCACGTAACATCAGAAGAAATCCCTTCTTGGATTCTACCATACTGAATCTCTTCAGTACCTTGTCAATATATGTACTTTGACTTAGGCCAAGCAACCTACGTGATCTATCTTGATAGATCTTTATTCCGAGGATGTAGGTTGCTTCTCCTAAGTCTTTCATGGATAAGCACTTGGATAACCAAATCTTTGCCGACTGCAAGTTTGGTATATATTCCCGATCAGAAGTATGTCATTGACGTACAACACTAGGAATGCCACTACACTCCCAGTCACTTTACTCTTTGAAGCTTGCTTGAGTCCATAAATGGATCTCTGCAACTTGCATACCTTATCAGCATGACTATCAAGAACGAAACCAGCAGGTTGTGTCATATACACATCATCTTCAAGGTTTCCGTTTAGGAATGCCATTTTGACATCCATTTGCCAAATCTCATAAACATGATATGCTGCAATCACAAGCATAATCCGGATGGATTCAATCATGGCAACCGGCAAAAAAGTTTCTTCATAGTCAAACCATGAATTTGTTTGAAACCTTTGGCAACCAGTTGTGCCTTATAAATGTACACCTTGCCATCCATGTCAGTCTTCTTCTTGAAGACCCATTTACACCCTATGGGTTTCACCCCTTCAGGTGGTTCCACCAGAGACCATACTTGGTTCTGGTACATGGAGTCCATCTTAGATTTCATGGCTTCAAGCCATTTAATAGAATCTGGATCAGATATATCGTCTTCGTAGGTTCTGGGTTCATCGTCATGGTAGACTAGTACGTCACCATGTTGAGTCACGAGATAACCGGATCTCTCGGGCTCATGGCGTACTCTCTCAGATCTAAGTAGCTCCTGTGCTACTTGAGGTTGTTCACTTTGATCCATAAGTTGTGAAGTAACCTCCTCTTGATGTTCAACCACTTCCTGTGGCACATCATCCCATTCCGTGTCTAGTATATCTTGTGGCTCTAGAACTTTATCGAGTTCTACTTTTCTCCCACTCGTACTTCTTAGTAAAAAATCCTTTTCTAGGAAGACACCAATATGAGCAACAAAAATTTTGCACTCTTATGGATGGTAGAAATAGTATCCTTTGATCTCCTTAGGATACCCTACAAATATACATTTGCAGGATTTTAGGCCTAGCTTGTTCGAAGTCAATTTCTTGACATAAGCATCGCAACCCCAAATCCTTAGATAAGACAATTTGTGCTTTTGCCCACTCTATAGTTCATATGAAGTCTTATCTACAGACTTACACAGTTCAATACGTGAGTCACAGTCTCTAGGGCATAACCCCATAATGATGCAGGTAGATCACTAAAATTCATCATGGACCTAACCATGTCAAGTAAGGTCCTATTCCTCCTCTTAGACACTCTATTGTGCTAGGGTGTATACGGAGGGGTGAGTTGTGATACTATCCCACATTCCTTCAGGTACTCAGAAAACTCGGAGCTCAAGTATTCACCTCCTTAATCCGACCGAAAAGCCTTAATACTTTTGCCCAACATATTCTGTACTTCATTCCTGTATTCTTTGAACTTATCAAAGGCTTCAAATTTATGTCTCATGAGGTAGACATAACCATATCTACTGAAATCATCAATAAATGTGATGAAGTAGGAATATCTGCCTCTGGCTTCAACTATTAGTGGACCACATACATCACTATGGATGATGCCTAACAGTTCAGTAGCCCTTTCACTTTGTCCTGTGAAAGGTGATTTGGTCATCTTGCCTAAAAGGCATGACTCGCATACCTCAAATGACTGGAAGTCAAAAGGGTCCAAAACTCCATCCCTTTGAAGTTTTGCAATGCAGGTCTGATTAACATGACCTAATCTACAATGCCAGAGCTATGTATGGTTTTGTTCGCTATGTTTAGCTTTCTTAGTTTCAACGTTGAGAATATCCTTATTGTTCATATAATCTGTTATATAACCTTGCAATTCCAAATAGAATACCATTCAAACTAAAAGACAACAATCCATTAGAAATCTCAAAACGATATCTTATATTATGCAAAGCGGATATTGAAATAATGTTTCTAGAAATCGCAATACAAAATAACAATCTTTGAGTTCTAATAATAACCCTGTAGGCAAAGATAAACAATAAGTCCCTACAGCTGATGTAGCTACATGTGCTCCATTTCTAACTCGTTGGTCCACTTCTCCCATGGCGAGCACTCTACTCTGCCTTAGTCCCTACACATAAATACAAATGTGAGTACCACACCCTATGTCAATGACCCAAGATGTTGAAGGAGAGAAGTTAATCTCAATCATAAACATACCTGAAGTTGAAGCATCTGACTTCTTCTTATTTGTGAGGAAAGCCTTGCAATGCTTCCTCCAATGGCCAGGCTTGCCATAATAGAAGCAGACTACCTTCCCACCTTTCCCAATGCCACCCTCAGGCTTGAAGCATCATGTCCTTTGGGCTAGGGCTTGGGCTTGGGCTTGGGATTGGCCTTGGCCTTTCCCTTGCCCTTACCCTTTCCTTTACTGCCAGCTGCCAGTAAAACAGGCTTGGACTTCTTCAAGTCCTGCTCTGCAATCCTTAGCATGTTCAAATGCTCTGACAAAGTTTTCGCCATAGCATTCATATTGAAGTTCATTATGAACAGTGCATAAGAGTCAGGCAAGGATTGTAGAATTAAATCCACTTGTAATTCTGCATCCAACTCAAACCCCAAAGTCTCAAGCCTCTCCATGTGCTCGATCATTTTGAGCACATGAGGGCCAACTTGGGCTCCCTAGGTCAAACAACTTTCAAATAATGCTTTTGACACCTTGTACCTCTCATGTCGAGCATTCCCTTCGTAAAGCTCCTTAAAGTGTAGAATAATGGAAGCAGCGTCCATATTCTCGTGCTGCTTTTGTAGCACTGGTGTCATCGATGTTAACATCAAGCATTGAACGCCATCAGTATCATTAAGGAACTTTTGATAAGTATCTTTTACTTCCTGAGTAGCACCAGGATTAGGGTCAGCCATATATGGCTTATCAAGGATATACAATTTCTTTTCTAACTTAAGTATAATCAGAAGATTATGATACTAGTCCGCGAAATTGGATCCATCTAACCTGTTTTCTTTCTCGATTATCGATCGCAGGTTCATAATGCTCATTTTTAAGTGAATCTACAATTCAGAAAAGTAAAGTCAATATAATGTTTATTATTCCTTAATATGGTCTTTTATAAAAAAACGTTCCCACTATTTTCCTTAAGCCAATAGCCCTCACTATTAACTCAGGAAAGCCCGTTGGCTTTCCTAGTGGACTGAGATCCCATCTGGCCCATTTCAAACCTTCGCTTTGGCGAACAAGCCAAAATGGGTTGATTAGGTAAGCCAAAAAACTTAATCCACACCAGTTGATAGCTCCCACTATCAACCTGAAATGTGAAGCAAGCCAACAAGCCAATCACACAATACGATGACCGAAGCCACTGTCCTTAAGTGTGATTCTCTGTATCAGTGGAATGGATTGTGGCAGCCCCGGATTCGGCACACAGCCCCGGCGACCCCACTCATCTGAAACTGTCCCCCCCTTAAGGGATTTCTTTCGCCTCCCACACCACTCGAAACCGGGACCAAGGGGCTATAGTCCAACCGGGAGCATGGTGTGTACCATCAGGCCAGCTAGCCTGATGGTACACACCATGCTCCCGGTTGGACTATAGCCCCTTGGTCCCGGTTTCGAGTGGTGTGGGAGGCGAAAGAAATCCCTTAAGGGGGGGGACAGTTTCAGATGAGTGGGGTCGCCGGGGCTGTGTGCCGAATCCGGGGCTGCCACATGGATACTACATGTCACCACGTGTACATAACAAGTGTACTTCTCTACTATGCCTATGACATGTTTATCAACCTTCGCTTTGGCGAACAAGCAAAATAGTCATTTTAAGTCGACTCATCACCATTAAGGAAATCTCCAATGAGCTTTAACCTCCCATTGGTAAAAGTGTACCCTTTGCTTTGGCGAACAAGGTTCCAATGAACAATGGTTTGATTAAAGACATGGTGATGGAAGGCATTTCAAGTGACTAATATCCTTTGTTTGAGGGTTTTTATTTAATGTCTCACCAAATTATTATCTTTGTCAGAATGACAGTGTTTGGCATGTTATTAAACATTTAACCTTAGCATGCATTCTAAACAAAATAAAACGTGCCAGTACATGGCCAACTAAAACCGATTTCCTCGAGCCTAAAGTAATCGGTAGGTCAACCTAGGGTATAAAAATAAACCTTGTGTCTTCATGTTATTCCTCTACATAGCTCCTTCGTTTCTTCCTCATGGTCATTACAAAGAATTTTATGATAAAAATCCTATTTTAATTTACATCAATAAAATAGAAACCTCACGTTACATACGAGGGGAGTGAGATGAGAAGAAGAAATACATAGAGATTTAAGAGAGAGAGGCAGGACACGCAGGTCCTATTTGTTTATAAAATTTACAAACAAACCTAATAAACAATAAACAATAGGTCTAAGGCTCATGTACCGGGCCCCATGCAATTATCAAACAAGAACATTGCATACATTCAAAAACAATCAATTTTTGAATTGGGTGGGTTGAATTATCAAGTTACCTCTTAAACGTGCAGAATGAATATTGGCTTTAAATGATAAAAAACTACAATTTAGCCCCTGTGCGAAAAACAAAAAGCAAAAATGGAACAGTAGATTTCTTGCCGCGGCAAATAAATTATTCACCCCGGCGAAGTTTTATTTCACCGCGGCTACCATGAACTTCCAGAAAATAGAAAACGTTCCAGAGAGATTCATGCCGCGGCGAAGTTTTTTTCACCGTGGCTAGATCCACTTTTCTAGCATTTCGCTGCAGCAAAGGTTTATTTCGCTGTAGCTAGATTCACCTTTTGCATCTCGCTGCGGCAAAGTGTTATTTCACCTCGGCTATCATCGTAAAACAGTGAATCACATAGTAACATTTTTTGTAGTTTTTCATATAACGACACGGATCCAAATCAAATCGAATGCTTAAACATTTGACCAGGACACCAACCAACCAATACATATTCAATCAACACATTATTTAATCAATTGATTAATTAAAAGATTCAACATATAGAATTTTTCTAGATTTAAAAACCTTCAAATCATGCAATAACATGTTATCAAGCAAATACACATGTTATCAAACATCAATTGAACAACATAATCTAATACCCGAGGCTTTGATACCATTGTAAGTGATTGAGCTCGAAAAGGCAATGGAAAGAAAACAAATTAAAACAAAAATAATCAATCCACGCCAAGATCCAGATATAGATCAAATTGTTTACATGTTAATAAATAGAAAATCTATACAATATAAATCATAGTACATAATCCATACAAGGATTAAGAACACATTTCCAACGTTTGGACGCTCCTTCAATACTTTGCTTTCGCTTGTCGATTCAAGAAGAGAATCACACGAACATCGTCCACATGAAGATAATCCACAAAACCTACTATAGTTTTGCTAGAACTAATAGAAGGCTTCAAGAATCAAGTGAATCAAAGAAAAATTCTTTGATTTACACACTATGAAAAACGTGAGAGAGTGAAGAAAAGGTGGCTAGACTTTTCTTTTCAATCAATAAATGAAAATTATTATTTTATGTTTTAATTAAGTTTCACTTATATAGTGTCACTTAATTAAAAACCCTAATCCCAATAGGAATAGCCATGGACTCTAATAATCAATTAAAATCAATTAATATATGTATATATATATATATAACATTTAATTATTAATAATAATCCATTTAAATATATGCGCACATATATTTAAATATAATCTCACTAATTTTAATTCTACTATTAAAATTAAATACAAGCAACAACCTTAGCAAATTTAATTGCACTATGAGATTACCAAAATACCCTTTTGTCCTAAAAGACGAAAATACCCCTTTCAGAGAAACGATTCTTAAATTATCTGCTAAGTGTGTGACCCGTAGGCTCTTTATCAGATCGAAAGTAGGTAGTATCGCAATTAACACTAATTAATCGTCTCACTACTCATAGACCGAAATTGGCCCCTAGCAAGGCATCATAGCCACCCGATAGATTCGGATTCAGAGAAACAGTTACCTGTCAACGATATGGTTACTGTGCAATCCAATCATTTCATCATCCGTTATCTCATCAAGACTGAGGTACAGAAAAAATGTCAACCTTAGTTGTCCTCGATATCTTTGTATTCAGTTACTAGACCAATGACCGAAATAATAAATTGGATTGAGCAACAACTCAATCCCATTATGGCCATAGTTTTAGTGTCATCGCCATTCACTGAATTGTGTCATAAGATAACTTCTCTCGTACCCAAGAGTGATGATTCCTCTGTCGATCCACCACAGTCTTAATACACTCCTTGATGCAGCCAATCGCTACCGTATTGACAGCTCTATTAGAACTGCATTGGGCTAGAGTCAAACTACACCAATCGGTGCACAAGATGCTCTGGTGATGTCAAGTCTAAGGATCACATGCACCACCATTCGTTAAAGGATTTATTCCATAGACACTTGGGTTACTATCCATCTGGAATCCTCTGGTGGGTGTGTCCAGTGAACTTGCCTCTAGCAAGCACCCATGAGTTACACCAGGTTGTCGGCAAACAACCTTGACAAGTGAGACCAGTCATTGCCTTTCGACAGGGTCATTCAACACTATGATAGCCTTGCTGTATTATCTGTGTCCTTGGTCAGAATAATACTGGGGCTACGGACGTTTCTAGAATGGCCACCATATGTGACCATAGGGTTCTCACTATCAAGATTTGAAATACTTGATACCCTCGTATGGTTCTACCATCCTAAGGACATATATCATTACATACATGATATAGAAGAATATGCCTTTTATTGATAAATAAACATTTATTACAGAGTCACTTTTACAATAATTGATTGGCCCTAAGGCACCTACTCTAACAAGAAGCCTAAAGGGAATGTCCAAAAGTCCTTAATGGCATGTTAACTTAAAATGGCCATGACTTTTAATCTAGGAAGAGTTACGAGGCCCGTAAGATATCAACAAAAGGCTCGATATGAGCCCAAAACTGTTGTACGTCTAGCACAAGAATTCCTCTGGAGGGCTGTATTTCAGAAGCTCAAATGTAATGTACAAAAGTCCTAAATAGGCATGTTAACTTAAAACGACTATAGCTTTTGATCTGGGAGGAGTTACAGGGCCCAAGGATATCAACGGAAAGCTCTTTTGAGCCCAACAATGTGGTACATCTAGCACAATAATTCCTGGAGAGGGTTACGAGTCAGAAGCCCAAAGGGAATGTCCAAAAGTCTTAAATAGGAATGCCAACTTAAAACGGTCACAATTTTTGTGTCGGGAGGATTTACAAGGTGCGTATTATATCAATATAAGGCTCGTTTGGAACACAACAATGTGGCATGTCTAGCATAAGAATTTCTTGAGAGGAATGCATATCAAAAGCCCAAACTCAAGGCCTAAAAGTCTTAAATAGGCATGTCAACTTAAACTTTTGATTTGGGAGGAGTTATGGGGCTTGCAAGATATCAACGAAAAGCTTGATTTGAGCACAAAAATGTGGCACATCTAGCACAAAAATTCCTCGAGGTGGCTGTGCATCAGAAACTCAAACATAAGGCCCAAAAGTCTTAAATAGGCATGTCCACTTAAAATGGCCGTAACTTTTGATTTGAGAGGAGTTACGAGGCTCGTAAGATATCAACAGAAAGCTTGTTTCAATCCCAAAACATGGAAATTCTAGCACAAGAGTTCCATGAGTGGGTCACACATCAAAAGACGAAATGCAAGGCCCAAAAGTCCTATATGGGCATGTCAACGTAAAACAACCATAATTTTGATTTGAGAGGAATTAAGGAACCCTAAGATATCAACAGAGAGCTCGTTTCGAGCCCAACATAGAACTTCTAGCATAAGAATTCCTAGACAGGATTGTGTGTCATAGCCTAAATATCAATAGAGCCAATATATCAATAAAGCCAATATATCAATAGAGAGCTCGTTTCAAGCCCAAACGCAAGGCTCAAAAACCCTAGATTGGCATGTCAATTTAAAACGACAGCAACTTTTGATTCGGGAGGAGTTTTAAGGCTCATAAGATGTCAACGAAAAGCTTGCTTTAAGCCTAACAACATGGCACATCTAGCACAAGAATTCCTTGAGAGGGCTATGTGTCAGAATCCATAACACAAGGCCCTAAAGTCCTAAATGGGCATGTTAACTTAAAAGGGTGATAACTTTTGATCTATGAGGAGTTAAGGGGCTCGTAATATATCAACAGAAAGGTTATTTCAAGCCCAAAAATGTGACATGTCTAGCATAGGAATTTCTGGAGTGGGCTACACTCTGGAGCCCAAATACAAGGCCCAAAAGTCCTAAATGGGCATGTCAACTTAAAACGCCATAACTTTTGATTCGGGAATAGTTATAGGGCTCATAAGTTATCGACGGAAAGCTTGCCTTGAGTACAAGAATGTAGAATATCTACCACAAGAATTCTTGGAGAGGCCACAATAGAAGCCCAAATGGAAGGCCCAAAATTCCTAAATGGGCATGTTAACTTAAAATGGCCATAACTTTTTATCTGCAAGGAGTTACAGGGCTTGTAAGATGTCAACGGAAAGCTCATTTTGTGCCCAAAAATGTAGCATGTCTAGCACAAGAATTCCATGTGAGGGTTGCACATTAGAAGCCCAAATGCAAGGCCCAAAAGTCCTAAATGGGCATATCAAATTAAAACGGTCATAACTTTTGATCTGGAAGAAATTACAGGGCTTGTAAGATATCAACGGAAGGCTCATTTTGTGCCCAATGTAGAACTTCTAGCACAAGAATTCTCGAAGAGGGCTACGAATTAGAAGTCCAACCACAAGGCCAAAAGTCCTAAATGAGCATGCGAACTTAAAACGGTCATAACTTTTGATTTGGGAAGATTTACGAAGCCTGTAAGACATCAATAGAAAGATCGTTTTGAGCCTAACAGTATGACTCATCTAGCACAAGAATTCTTGGAGAGAGCTATGCCTCAGAAGCCCAAACTCAAGGCCTAAAAGTCCTAAATAGGCATGTCAATTTAAAATGGCCATAACTTTTGGTCCGCAAAGAGTTACGGGGCCCGTAATATATCAATGAAAGGCTCGTCTTGAGCCCAACATCATGGCATGTCTAGCACAAGAATTCTTGGAGAGGGCTACATGTCAAAACCCAAAGTCCTAAATAGGCATGTCAACTTAAAACAGCCATAACATTTTATCTAAGATGAGTTATGGGGCCCATAAGATATCAATGGACAACTCATTTCAAGCCCACCATAGAATGTTTAACATAAGAATTGCTAGAGAGGGCTATGTGTTAGAAACCAAACCATAAGGCCAAAAGTCCTAAATGGGCATGTTAACTTAAAACGGCCATAACTTTTTATTTGGGAGGAGTTACGAGGCCCATAAGGTATCAACAGAAACCTTGTCTTGAGCCCAACAAGATCTCATGTCTAACACAAGAATTCTTGGAGAGGGGTGTGCATCAAAAGCCAAAATTCAAGGCCCAACTATTTTAAATAGGCAAGTTAACTTAAAACGACCATAACTTTTGATCTAGGAGGAGTTACGATGCCTATAAGATATCAACAAAAAGCTTGTTTAATGTCCAACAATGTGGCATGTATAGCATAAGAATTAAAAAAGAGGGGTGCATGTCAGAAGCCCAAACACAAGCCCTAATAGTCCTAAATGAGCATGCATGCTTAAAATGGCCATAACTTTTGATCTGGTAGGAGTTACGAGGCTCGTAAGATTTCTACGAAAAGCTCGTGTTGAGCCGATATAGGACATTTGGGCCTTACATTTGGGCTACTAACACGTAGCCCTCTCCAAGAATTCTTATGCTAGACGTGTCATGTTGTTGGGCTCGAAACGAGCTTTCCGTTAATTTCTTATGAGCCTAGTAATTCCTCTTGGATGAAAAGGTATGGTCGATTTTAGTTGACATGCCCATTTCAGACTTTTGGGCTTTGCGTTTGGGTTTCTAACTCGCAGACCTCTCAAGGAATTCTTGTGCTAGATGTGACACGTTTTTAGGCTCAAAATGAGCTTTCCGTTGATACCTTATGGGGCCCATCACTCCTCCCGGATCAAAATATGGCCATTTTAAATTGACATGCCCATTTAGGACAATTGGGCCTTGCGTTTGGGCTTCTGACATGCAGCCCTCTCTAGGAATTCTTGTGCTAGACATGGCACGTTGTGGGGATCGAAACAAGCTTTCCGTTGATATCTTACGAGCCTTGTCACTTCTCCCAGATCAAACATTATGGTCGTTTTAAATTGACATGCCCATTTAAGACTTTTGGGCCTTGCGTTTGGGCTTCTGATATGCAGCCCTCTCCAAGATATCTTGTGCTAGACATGCCATGTTGTTGGGCTCGAAACTTACAAACAAACCCAAAAATAAATAAATAAACCATTGGTCTAAGGCTCATGTACCAGTCACCATGCAATTTTTCAAACAAGAACATTGCATAGAATTAAAACAAACAATTTTGAATTGGGTGGGTGAATTTATTAAATTAGCCTCTTGAATATGCAGAATAATTATTGGTTTAAAGGTTTTGGAGCACTACACTTTGTCCAATTGTGTGAAAATGCGATTTGTTCCAGCAACACGCTTGTTGTGGCAAAGGTTTCCATCGCCGCGGCAAATGTCAAATTCATCACAATCGCCATTGGGAAGGTTTATTTTGCCTCAACGAGTGTGAACAATCAGCGAACTCCAACAGCTTGCTTGCATGGTAAAGTTTTATTTCGCCGTGGTGATTGTTCACGTAAATCGCAATGAGCGTTGAATTTCCAGTGCTGCTCCAGTTCAATAGAGCTCGTCACTGTGACGAAGCTTTATTTTGCCGCAGCAATCGGTGTAGTCCAATGAGCCTACAATTCATGATTTTTTTTGGTTTTTTACGTAATGACACGAATCCAAATCAAATTGAATGCAATAATATTTGACCAAGAAATAACCAACCAATAAAAAATACATCAACACATTAGTCAATCAATTGATTATTCAAATCGTGTAATTAATATAATTTTATAGATTTTAAAAATCAATTTATACTATAACATGTTATCCTTCAAAACACATGTTATCAAACATAGATTAAACAATCTAGTACCCAAGGCTCCAATATCATTGTTAGTAATTGATCTATCATTGTTAGTAATTGATCTACCAAACACAATGGAAAAACAAAATAAAATCGGTTAATCAATTATCTTTTTGCCAAGATCCAAGTATAGATTATATCGTTTACATGCTTATAATCAAAATCAATATAATAATAAATCCAAACAAGGATTTAACACAATACCTATGTTTGGAGGTTCCTTCAAGACTTTGATTTTGCTATCGATTCAAGAATGGAATCGCATGAACATTGTTCCACACGAAACAATCCGAAGAACCAAGGGTCAACTTGCTAGAACAACTCAATGGCTTCAAGAATCAAAGAGGGCAAAATTTTGTTCACCAAAATTGATGAAGGGGAAAGTAAGGATTTTCTCACTATCCCAATTCGATCAAGTCCTTAGTGAGAGAAAGAGCTTCAGACCTAAGTAAGATTAAGGGGAACACTCATAATCGGAGACTTGATGAGAATTATGAGCTTCCTAAATCCATCTTCAAAAGTTCCCATGGGAGTTGATGGTATGGGAGGATGTGTTGTGATGGGTTCATGGTGGTGTGAGGAGATTTTGGTTGGTGACATCATTGTGTCGGTTGTGGGCTCCATGTCTAAATGTCCGTGTTGTGGATGCTTAGGTATTAGATCTTTATTTTGGAAAATTTTGAACCTAACCCAGGGCATGTCCTATTGTAGGTTGGCCTCTTTGTATTCTTTTGGCTCCTCTTGGTTCCATTTCTTTGGTAAAAGGAATGGAAAAAAAAAGAAAGAGGTCTATGGGTTGGCTTAGATAGCATCATTCTTTTGTACCTAACTCAGGGTATGTCCTAAGGTAGGTTGGCCGCTTTTAAGGCCTCTTGCATATTCTTTTATTTTTCTATAAAAAGCTTACTTACCCAAAAAAGAAAAAAAAATTAATGAACACGTGAAAGGGTGGCTAGGGTTTATGATTGCTTGTTATTTTAATATTGTATTATATGTTTTAATTTGAGTTGCACTTATATAGTGCAACTAATTAAAACCCTAATCTACATAGAAATAGCCATGGATTCTATTATTAATTCATTCTTGTAACCAAACAACCCATATTGGTATTTTAATTAATTAATAATAATAATTATTAAATTCACAAATATTAATATATATTAACATTAAATAATAATAATAATAATCCATTTAAATATATGCACACATATATTTAAATATAACCTCACCGATTTTAATTTCAATATTAAAATTGAATACAGGCAACAACCTTGGCAAATTTAATTGCATGTGAGATTACAAAAATATCCTTTTATCTTAAAAGACGAAAATAACCCTTTCACATATTGATTCTTAAATTATCTTCTAAGTATGTGAACCATAGGCTCCTTATCACATTGGCAGTGAGTAGTATCATGATTGACACCAATTAATCGTCTCACTACACATAAACCAAGATTGGCCTCTAGCAAGTCATCATGGTCACCCAATAGATTCAAATTCAGCGAAATAGCTACCTATCAATGATATGGTTATCGTACAATCAAGTCCTTTCATCATCCATTATCTCATCAAGGCTAAGGTACAGAAGTATTTTCAACCTCAGATTTCCTTGATCTCTTTATATTCAGTTATTTGGCCAACAACCAAAATAGATTGGATTGAGTAGCAACTCAATCCTATTGTGGCCACAGATTTAGTGTCGTTGCCATTTACAGAATTGATCAATGAGATAATTTCTCTTGTACCCAAGAGTGATGAATCCTCTGTCAAACCACCATAGTCTTGATACATTTCTGGATGTAGCTTATCACTATCATTCTGATAGCTCTAAATAGAACTACATTGGGCTAGTGTCAAACTACACCAATTGGTGCACAAGGCGCTCTGGAGATCTCAAGTCTAAGGATCACATGCACCACCATCCTTTAGAGGATTTATTCCATAGATACTAGGGTTACCATCTATGTGGAATCCTCTGGTGGGTATGTTTGGTGAACTCGCCTACGGCAAGCACCCATTTGTTGCACCAGGTTGTTGGCAAACAACCTTGACAAATGAGTTCAGTCCCTGTCGTTCAACACTATGATAGCCTTACTATATTATCTGTGTTCTTACTAAAGCACTCGATACCCTCATCATGGTTCTACCAATCCAAAGATATACATCATAACATACAATGAATATGAATTACATATTGTAGAAAATGCCTTTTTATTAATTATAAACATTATTACGAGAGTCAACATTTACAAAATGGATTGGCTCTAGGGCATCTACTTTAACAAGCAAAATTGCCACATCACCAATTTCCAAAAAAAAAAAAAAAATTCTCCTTTCCATTATTCATGCAACGAGTCTGGTGCTATTGGTGTAGTTTTGGGGAATAAGGAGCAGCTTATTGTTGTTGAAAAGAAATATGAAAGGCCTTGTCTACAATGCACCTTAGGTAGGCTTTGTTTAGGGGCTATGATGTATTGGATTTGGAGGGACTGAAATTGTAGGATTTTTGGGGGAGAATGCAAGGACACTGGCACTATAATTGATACTATCAAAAGTGTGGTAAGAGACAAAGCCATGGACCTTAGCAACCTTAAAACTTTATATAAAAATAGGAAGTTGGCCGATACATAAGGCCTTCCTAGAACCATCTTCAAAGACAACCCTTCCACTCTTGATGTCATTGATGACAATGTGATGTGAATGTTGTTTTTCTAATGAGAGAATTACTAACTTGTACGTTGTTGATATGAAGACTTGGTCGAGGTGTTTCCTCACTCTTTTTGTTTAATTTGCTTTGAGTCTACTTCGTGCCTTATTGTTTGGAGCCAAACCCAAGGGGTTGTCCTAGGGTTGGTTGTCTTTTTGATGTTTTCTTAGCTAGAAAATCATTCTCATGGGTCATATCTCCCATGTTGGTTTGGATAGGCTCCCAAGAGAATTGTGTAGTGCCAAGCTTAGGCATTTGTTTATTTTTGCACCCTACACTGAGGATGTTCTGATGTAGGATGACCGTCTTTTATTAGGCCTCTGTAAATTCTTCTTTTTTAATACGATTTACTTATTTAACAAAAAAAAAAAAAAAAAAGTATGAAAGTGGTAGAAAGGGTCATTTGGTGAGCCATATGTTGCCTAATGAAGCTTTGAAAGGGGCTACCATTTCTAGTAGAGATTATGTCCAAGTCCGGTTGGTGAAACCTTTTAATGGAAGGAATTCTGAATATGAAGAAGGTGTGATTGTATGGGTGGAAAAAGGAGCTGTTTGTTTTGATTTCGAGAAAGCTTTGGAAGGTAACCGGGTTTCATCAAAGGAAAATGAGGCTATAATTTTGGATCCTGCAAATGTTTTGAAGGGAAGTGATTGGTTGTTATTGGGAGAACCAATGCTAGCAAGGAAGTGGGGAATGCATCTAGGTGCAATACCACCCGGGACAAAAAAATTCCACCCCTTGGTATCCAAACTAATCAAAGTGATATCTCTTTGGACAACGCTGGACCAAATGGAGAACTGATGAATCTTTTAAGGTCGAATGGGATTGTTGCTAGAATGGGCAGGGTGAATTCAAACCAAACCAAGGAAGTAGTTCTATGAGAATGAATGGGGAATCTAAGAAAACGAGAGCTTGGGATGGCAAATCCGTGGGAGGAGTTTTCTTTTCTCTTCCCTTAAATATGTCAAGCCAAATGTTTGCACAATTGGTGCAAAACTATAACACCCACATCAAGGTACGTAATTTTATTTATGCCCTAATACCCGTAGTTGGATTTCTTTGAAGTTACCTTAGACAAATGTGAAGAAAATTCCTTAAAACTTCATTAGGGGTAAAATGGTCTTTTCACTCATAATTAGATGAAAAAGTGGGAAGTGAAAGGAAGCAAAATAATGTGAAGAAGATAATAAAAATGAGGGTATTTTGGTAATTGACTGAAGGATATAGATGAAATTTCATAGAAAGTGCAAGGGCAAAATGGGAATACATGGATATAATATTAGATATAAGGTTTCATTGAAGAAACCCTAGCCATATTTTCAGCCTTGTACATGCCACCCTTACCCCTGTTTTCTCTCAATTTTCTTCACTAAATTTCAAAGGGAACTCATAGGATTTGGCTTGGATTTTTATACATTTTTAATCCTAAAGCATCCAAAGGTAAGATTCTAGCACAAGGAGTGTGATTAAACTTTAAAATTTTAAATTCTTGTGGTTTTTATATTATCTAGGTCCAAGAGGAAGAGAATTTTAGCAAAAGGAGGTTATATCACACATTCAAGGTAAGTAAACCTAATTTTAGCCTTGATTTGAGCAAGACTTGTGTAGAATGATTCTTGCATGTTTTTATGTGATTGTATGTGATGATTGTTGGTTTTTTTTTATGTGTAATTTCCAACCATGAGAAGTAATGTATGAGTATGTGTTGAATTAGTGAAGTTATGGAAAAATTAGTGGTGAAATTTTGAAGTGTTGAGATTTGTTGAAATCGGCCAGGTTTGATACTATAGGTAGTGAGTTTTTGGCTCACATTTTGGTGGAATTAGAGAGATGTGGAAGTGTAGCCAACATGGTAGTTGCATGTGCATATGAAGTGTTTGATGAAAATCCAAAGAGAAACTGCATGCATGAGTTGGCTAAACCCTATTGAAGAAAGGGTTAGAGAAATGCAAAATTGAAGTAGAAAGATTATGTTTGGGCTTAACCAAGTGTAAATGTTAGTATTCAAGAGTGCATATTGTTATGCCAAAATTTAGAATATCACTTGGTCATGTTAGTTCCATGAGAGAAATGGCCCTTAGTACTTGGTTCTAGTCACTTGAATCTTTACTACTTCTTGAATAGCACATGAAAGTGTTAGAGAAGAATTTGATATGGCACTTGAGATAGTAGAGAATGGTAGAATATGTCATGACATACCATTATGCCATAATGAATTTTCAGGTTTGTGTATGTGAACTTGGAAAGAACATCAAAGAATGGGCTTGATCATGCATATGTTAGCAAAGAATGAGAAAAAGAAAATGGCTTCTAGATTTCTTTTTAGCTAACATGCAAGTGTGTATATTTTCTCATTTACTAAAGAATGCAAGTGTAGAATTTCCATAGCTTGGAAATTTATTTAGAGATGTGTATAGTATCTCTTTCTATTATCTTTCTACAGCATGTTATGATATAAGGTTGTTGCGATGTGGAACCTGTGAGTGGCAGAGATGCCCACATGCACACCGCCATTAGTGAACGGCCTTAATAGAGAGATACAATATTTGAACAGTCCGTCAGTAGTGTATGTGGATAAGGACTGTACCCAGCAGAGAATACTTATATGCATGCCGCCATCAATGAGCAGCCACAACAGGGAGATACAATATTTGTACAGTCCGTCAACAGTGCATGTAGATGAGGATTGTACCCACTCACATGGCCAAGGTTCCAAATTCATGCCTCAACCTAGTCCGATCAGCAAATTAGAAGAGAAACAGAGAAGAAAAGAAAAGAAAGAGATACAGCATAAGAGACAGAAAACATAAAAGAAAAGAAAGTTCTTTTCTCATGACAGTTTATTATTCAGCATATGTATTACGCTACTTACATGATTCAGTATTTCTTATGTGCTTGGTGATGTGTAGTTTTATTCATTGTCTTTGCACGTTGATAAGTAGCAAATCAGAGTATCAGAAAAGAATGAAGAATATTATCAAAGCTTAAAGTGAGAAAAGGAAAATCAGAACATGAGTAATGGAGGAAAAACAGTAGTGCAATTTGGTTTACTTATTGAGCAATTAGTGCTCACTCCGTTATTCTACTGTTTTGCAGGTACTTGATAATTTACAATCGAGTGGGACGTTAAGAAGTGGAGGAGTTTGGTGACACTGTCCAAGACTACCTTGTACTTATTAAGTATATCAGTTATTTTGTGTGTATACTTATATGAATTAAAATTAGAATTTTCAAATTTTACACTATGTATATATGTTCACAAAACTTATTTTGTAGATTTTGTCATATATTTCCTAAAGAATTACTAGCTAGAGAGTATATTACATTTTTTGTATCAGAGCGTCGATTGTGGGAAATTGACAGTGTGCCTCTCCTGCCGCGTTGACGTACTATAGCTGATCGTTGCAAGTTATTTCTTTTTCTCACCTGTATTAGCTGACTAATAGTATTGGTGCTATGTGTTTTAGATGAGACGGACGACTCAATCTGGTAATAAGAATGCATCGAGTACGAGTGAGCCATCCAACTTGTCCGAATCTCCTCCCCCTATCCTCGATGAAGCGAGGATTCGTAACACTATTCAACAGGTATTGGTAGAGAGTTAGGGGAGACCTATACCGAAGAGAGTTGAGATGCCAGTTGTAGTATCGACCCCTAGAGATGAGAGAGAAAGGTCGGTACCTCCGATAGTATAAAGTCATCTTGGGCCTATTTATGGGTTACCTAGTCGACATTAGCCATCAGAATTTAGAGGTACGATTGACCCATCAGTGGCAGAAGAATGGATTAGATCTGTGGAGCGTACGACAACACTTTTTCCCATGGCAGATTGGGAGAAGATTTGGTATGTCAGTTTTTTGTTTAAGAGTGGTGCCCGAATCTGGTGGGAGCTGATGGAGGATACTCATGATGTAGACACTATGACCTGGGGAGATTTTAGACGACTTTTTGAGGCAGAATACAGGATAGCTGACAGAATGCATGAAAAGATAAGGAATTTATTAGCCTACGACAGGGAATCAGTTCAGTGCAAGAATACTCCATTAGATTTAATTCCTTGGCGAGGTTTGCACCAGGTATAGTGAGCACACCAAAATTGAGGATGGACAAGTTTATGCATGGGCTGAATCCAGAAATAGCTCGAGATGTGATGGTAGGTGCCCAGCCCCCTCAGACTTACAATGAGGCTTTGGAGCGAGCTTTACAAGCTGAAGTATTTGTGAATAAGTTAACTCATTGACTCCATCAACAACAATGCCCAGTATTCCACCTCCCGCTCCTCAGAGAGACAGATTTGACACCTCCAGTAATAGAGAAGTGAAGAATAAGAAAAGATTTTAGTCAAAGAGGAACATGAGGGATGGGAAGAATAAACGGCCGAGGACTTTTGAGTTTCCCCAATGTTAGAAATGTGGGAAACATCATCTGGGAGAGTGTCTCAAGGGTGTGTGTTTTAGATGCTGACAGCCCGGACATATGATGAAAGATTGTAAGGCCCCTCCTACACCCACAACACGGACATCCAGAGGTACTAATGCTCGGGTATTTACAGTTGCACAAAGTGAAGCCGAGGCCAACCTATCTACAGTTACTGGTCAGTTATTATTTCATTCAGCTCTCCTTTATGCATTAGTTGATTCTGGAGCCATACACTCATTTATTACACATGGGATTATAGAGAGATTGGGTTTAAAACCTATTACAGTAGATCAACCCATTAAGATAGAATTTCCAGATGGTGATAGTGTGGTAACTCAGGAGATGCTTTCAGGGGAGTCTGTAGTGATCCATGGAAGGATGTTAATGAAAAAATAACATGAAGAGGTGGCGGAAAATGTAGATTGAAATCATGAAAGGGTTAGATTAATGTGATTCAAAAAAATTTCAAACAAAGCTTGAAAACATTATACCTTCTCCTTTGCTTAAGTTTGAAGAAGCCAAGATTCAAAGGGATGAATCCTCCACACTTTAACACCACCTTGAGAGAGTGAGAGAGTGGCCGAACCCTGAGAGAGAGAGAGAGAGAGAGAGAGAGAGAGAGAGATTGTTTTTCTTTTGAGTGAACAAAATGAATCCTTAACCTAAAATGCAACCATTTGCATTTATATATACATGGGCCATTTTGTAATTAGTTGTTTTTCACTTCTATGCCCTAGTAAAATCTTATTTTAAAAGGAGCCAAGTATTTATTATTTTACCCTTTGAATAATCAATATTATTCAAGGGCCCATGTAAACTAAATTAGTTTACATTAACAACCCACAAGTTTACCCTTTTGCCCTTTAACTATTAAAAGGTTATTTTAGTTCATCTCATTTATCTTAACACTTTAAGATATAATAATTAAATACAATTAATTATTGCTTGACCATTTTAACCCTTAAAATGTCACAAATAATTTTCTATGTAACTATTACCATAGAAATCCTATCATTACCCTCGGAAGGTGCTAGCCCTCTTCGGATAATCATTTCTCTCTCTTATTCTTCTCTAACTTAGTCTATTGTTATGACCATGAGGTCCCCGTGGATTAGCCGTGAGCCGTTTCTGGATGAATCCGAAAACCTGTCTGGATGCCCAACGACTAGGGGAAACATCTAGCAATATGCCATAGTCCCTAAACCACGATGAAGAAATACTTCATCGAACCTATTTCAGATCATATGTACCATACAGGTAAAGTCCCTCCATTGATATATCTTGACCGAGTACAGATTCATGGACATCAAATCCTAAACTCGATCTCTACCGAATCAACAATCAATATGTCTGAAACTCATCACCACGAACTTGCTTTCGTATGACTAATAATAGACTCTAGCTAGAATTCCGATTTCTGACATTTATTGACATTTGTCCAGGAACTCGAATCCGGATAGAGTCACGTCCTCCTGATTCTATATTTCTGAGTCAGTGGATCCCTTTCGACCATCGTTCATTTCCGCATATGAACAACCCATGACCAAATAGGCTTAATCATACAATCATGACTAGTCTCATACTTATAAACCTTATGAACCATGCGCATCTGTATCGAATCCGACCACAATGTCTAAGTCAAAGGACTACATCGTGCACTGATATACCAAACGATAAATCATTGACTACATGCTTTTCCAAGTGATTGTTGTTATTCGGTCACGTTCGAAAAATAGTTCACAACCGCTAATCCATACTTGCCCCAGTGACTGACTATCTCGTCATCTGTACTTATATCAACTCATGATATCTTTCAAGCATCTAGTATGCCTACTATGCAATATAATTACCCAAATTATATTGCTTCTGTAGGGAACCCTTTTGATAATTCATTTACCAATTAAATGAATCATCTGGACATTCATATACATACTTTATTTGAAATGCATGACTGAATAAAGGAAGCAATCTATATATATGAATTGAAAACCTTTCTTCTATTTTAGATATAATTGATACAAAACAAAATGCTCTAAAACGACAACACGAATGGTTTCTAGGGCATCCACTAATATACTAACAAACTCCCCCTTGCACTAAAGGCATTCGATGTTGTATCTCATACCCATCTTCTCAAGATGATGGTCCAATTGCTTCTGTGTTATCGCCTTAGTCAGTGGATCAACTACATTTTCTACTGAAGGTGTCTTCAGAATTATAATCTCTCCAGCTCCAACGAATTCTCTCAAAATGTGATACTTGCGTTAATGTGTTTGGATTTTTGGTGTGCCCTTGGTTCCTTGGCCTGTGAATAGCTCCAGTATGTCACAAAACATGCTTATCGGGCAAGCCATGTTCGAAACCACACCAAGTTCAATTACAAACTTTTGCATCCAAACAGCTTCCTTTGCTGCTTTTGAAGCAGTAAGGTATTCAACTTCTATAGTGGAGTCTGTTGTGGTTGTCTGTTTGGAACTTTTCCAACTAACAACACCTCCATTACATATCAAAATATCCCTAACGTAGACTTTCTATCACCATATCTGATTGTTGTACAACTACTGTAAGCTATACATGCATGCATATAACAATAGAAATTGGGCCCAAAAACTTTCTTTTCATTATAAGTCATATGTCTTTTACACAAAGAGTATTGTTTACAAAAATCATTTTTAAAAGACAAAACAGGGAAACAGTGTAGCTATTACTCCTCGCTCGCCGACGCCCCTCCGACTGCATCAACACCTAGATCCTGCATCCACAAAGGAAAAATAATGGGGTGAGCACAAAATAATGCTTAGTAAGTAAAACCCTCTATCTGTCTGTCCCGTATGTATTACCTTAATTCTTTCCTTATCTATTTCTGTTTCTATTTCTGTTTCTACTAAACTTCATGGCCTCATCTTACCGAGGTATGGCTGGATGGCGTTCACACACTACCATCTCACTCTCCATGACTATCGGTGGAATTCACACAGTACCAACCCTTCTTAGTGACTACCGAGTGGGGATCACGAAGCACCTACTGGTTTTCGTAATTATCGGTGGAGTCCACCTAGCACCTACCCGTTTTTCATGACTTTTGGGTAACGGTCACCAAGCATTAACCTGTCTCTAGTCACTGTTGGGTGATGATCACAAAGCATCAACCCACTCCTACTAAATGTCGATGATGATCACAAAGCATCAACCCACTTATCTAATAACTAACCGGGTGGTGGTCACAAAGCATCCACCCGTTTCTAATACTTATCGATGCGATCACAAAGCATCAACCCATCTCTAATGGCTATTCGGGTGGTGATCACAAAGCATCAACCCGATTCCCATAACTGTCGGGTGATGATCACAAAGCATCAACCCATCTCTACTACTCTTCTAATTCACTCTATTCTAGCATTTTCATTCTCTCTACCCTTAGAGTAGTTACATCCATCAGTTCTCTACTCATAGAGTAATTGCATACCAAAGTTTCTTACTCTTTCTTAGGTCACTTTTCAATGCACCATTAGTGCCTATGATGGTTCATCTCCACTAATGCACTTATGAAATGCCAACATGCAATGTTGCAAGAATTAAGGTTCACTACTCATACTCAACCTCTACTAGGCATTTCATCAAACAACTCAAGTGCATCATAAACTCTACTATCAATGATTTCTAAATCTTTCTCTAACCACCAAATGGGGAAAACCCCCTCACATAGCCACAAAACCTGCCAAAGAAAGACACTTCCAAAAAGGGTTCCACAATACCCCTTCAATTCCATCTCAAACTACCTTTCCAACCCACAACTCATTTCTTATATTTGAAAGGTATAAACAATCACAAAGTACTAGAAATCTCTATTTAAGCCTCAATAACATGGCATATGACATGTATATCACATACATACATCATTGCTATCAAAACCCTAATCAAGAAAATTCTCAAATCTCAACTTGGGTTAGGATTTACTTACCTTGTTATGGAGAGACTTCACTAACTCTTCCTTTCACTTGGTTTGCTTGACTTTTTCTCTACTCTTAACCAAAAGAACAAAACCCTCAATATTCAATATATACTAAAACTCACAAAGTTTCACAACCAAAGTAGGAATCCTTACCTTAGGAAGCCTTAGGTTGATTTTCTACCCCAAATCACTTCAAAAGCCCTTTAAAACTCCTTGATCAAAAGAAAGAGAAGTTGAGAGGAAGCAGGAGAGGAGAGTGGCGTTGGAGAAGAAGAATGAGGGGTTTGCAAAGTCTTAATTCCTTTTAATGAAATTTATACACAAGCATTCCCATTTTGCCCTTACTCTTCTTTGGGAATTCTATCTATATCCTTTGATTCATTACAAACACACCCCCAAATCAACATATTCTCCATGAAAAATCCTTACATTTAACTCCCCACTTTTCCTGCTAGTTAGGGGTAGAATGGTCAAATTGCCCTTAGGGAAGAAAATATCTAAAACTTAGCAAACATTTTGGTCGGCCTGTCGCCGCGGCGAGGAAGCTTCTGTCGCCGCGGCGAAACTGTCCAGAGAGTTTCCCCGTGGTTTCAACACCTCTTCGCTGCGACGAGGATTCTTCTTCGCCCCGGTGAAGCTTGGCACACTGAACTTCTTCTATTTTCAACCAATTTCAGGGCAAGCATTCAACACAACACTCAATCAAACAATAATACCAAGAAACCAACTCAAATAAGAGCAAAAGAAGAAACAACAACTACGTACCTCAAGTGGGGCGTTACAGATTGGAAATCAGAATCTGAGTATCCTTGAATGTTTAACTTTGAACATCCATAACTCAGAACTAGATCCTTAGTTCTTCTCAAGTACTTAAGGATTGATTTTACAACCGACCAATGTTTCTCCCCTAGATTTGATTGATATCTTCTCGTAACACTTACAGCATAAGCTATATCAAGTCTTCTACATAGCATTGCGTACATTAAGCTGCTTACGGCAGATGCATAAGGCACATTACGCATCCACTACCGCTCTTCATCGGTCTTTGGACCCATCTCCTTGGAAAGATGAAGACCGTGAGTGAAGGGCAAGAGACCTCTCTTAGAGTTCTCCATGCTAAATCTTTTTAGCATTTTCTCTATGTACAATTTCTGGGATAATCCAATTACCTTTTTCGCTCTATCTCTATAGACACAAATGCCAAGGACATAGGTCGATTCTTCTAAGTCTTTCATCGAGAAGGTTTTGGACAACTAAACTTTAACCTCTGTTATCATGCCTGTGTCATTTCCCATCAAAAGTATGTCATCTACATATAACATGAGAAATTTGATGGCATGATCTTTAACCCATTTGTATACATAGGGTTCGTCCAGATTCTTGGCAAAACCAAATTGTAATAGTTGCTCTTTACTCAAGTACTTGCAAAATATACATAATGAAAAGACAGAGAAAATAGTATAAAGAGTTGGGCCCAAATTTTTTCTTTTATTAAGCATATACATTCTTTACATTTAAAATTTGTATCATGTACAAAAGTTATCAAAAACATGGTGGACAGTGTAACCATTTCCCCTCGCGTGCCGACGTCCATCCGACCGTGTCCTCACCTAGATCCTGCAAAACATAGGAAACAACGGGGTGACCACTAAAACAATGCTCAGTAAGTAAATCCTCTACTCATCTAACCCTGTAACTCTCTCTAATTCTTTCCTTACAATTCTCATTTACTCTCTCTCTTATACTTCTCTCTATTTCCTCTTTCTCATAACTCTTTTCCACTAACTCTCTTTTGTAAGTCACGGCCTCATCTTACCGGATGCACGGCTGGGACTCGCTCCTGCTCTCCATGACTTCTACTCATTCTAGCCGATCGGACTCGGTTATGCATGGATTCGGAGCCCTTGGCCATGTGAGTGTATAAACTCTCTCTCGGGTATAGCCCTCATCCGCATGTACTCTCGTGGCCTACACCACTTTTCTCTCTCATATTCAAGACGCTCTCTCTCTTGCGGCGTACATACGGGAATACTCTACCCATTACTCACGGGTTCCCCATCACACAACCTACTCTATTCTCTTTTTCTCCCTTTTCTCTTAATGAAGCTCACACTCAAAGTTCTCTACTCTTTCTCTACTCTCTTTCTCTAATGCAATTAATGCATATGGATGACTCATGCTCATTAATGCACTCATGAAATGCAATTATGCCATGTAGCACAAATTAAAGCTTTCTACTCTTACTCATGCTTCTCTTGAGCATTTCATCAAACAACTCAGGTGCATACAAAACTCTATTTTAACAATAACTTTTCTCTTCTCTTTAATAATCCAAAAATGGGAGAAAAACGCCCTCATACACTCTAAATTCCTGTCAAAGAAAAACACTCCTATAGGGTTTGCTCAAAACTTCCTTCAACTTCAATCAAAACTCAACTCAACATCATAAAATCCTAACACTTCTCATATTCCAATATATTCAATACTCATCAATAACTAATAATCTCATCTCATCTCATCTCAACGAACATAATACATACACATTCATACATGAATCTCTACTCAAAGGAGTTCTTAAATCTCAACTTGGGTTGGATTTATTTACCTTATGAATAAGTACACTTCTCCTTCCCTTTTTGTAGCCTAGCTTCTCTCTACAACTTTAAACAACAACAATAACAGTATAAGATTTCAACACAACTATAAGCAAAGTTACATCTAAAGCAAGAATCCTGACCTTAGGATGCTTTAGATGAAATCTCTACTAAAAATTATCCAAAAACTCCCTAAAACTCCTTAGAAATCTTAGAAGATTGAATGGAGGATGGGAAGAAAATAGAGAATGAGAATGGCGATGGAAATGGGTGAAATGAAGGGTTTACTACACTTAGTCACTTGTTAGCTCAATTTACATACAAGCATTCCCATTTTACCCTTGCTCTTCCTTGAAAATTCCATCTTTGTCCTTTAATTCATTACAATCACACCCTCATCTCCAACACATTCTCTACTAAATTTCCTTACATTTTACTCCCCACTTTTCCTACTAATTAGGGGTAGAATAGTCATTTTACCCTTATAGAGAATTCTCTAGAAACCTGAAGAAAATTTTCTGCCATCCCGTCGCCGTGGCCAAGCAATTTCTGTCGCCCTGGTGAAAACTTACAGAGCCGACACCGCCATTACAAAGCCAACGTCGCCGCGGTGAAGACTATTCTTCGCCCCAGTGAAGACTGTAATTCCAAGATTCCTCAAGTCCCAACCAATCTCAAGGCAAACACTCAACCAACTCAACATACCCTTTCAATTAAAGGCCAACCAACCAACCATGACAACATACAAGCTCAATTGAAGTTGAATCCATGAACATTTAAGTAAGACAGCAAATCTTAACTACGTACCTCAAGTGGGGCATTACACAAATGATTTGATTATGTCGTCAAATCGAATGTTCTAGCTTCTTGAAGCTTGCTTCAATCCATAAATGGATCGATGCAATTTGCATACCTTATGCTTTTCAGCAGAGGATAAAAAACCTATCGGTTGTTCCATATAGATGTTTTCCTCAATAAACCCATTGAGGAAAGCTGTTTTGACATCCATCTGCCAAATTTTATAATCATGGTATGTTGCAATGGCTAGCATTATACGCATGGATTTAATCATAGTTACAGGCGAGAAGGTTTCTGATGCGTTTTTTTCCTACAACATGCAATATGTAGCAAGTATACTAGTCGCACAAGTAATATAATGATGAGTGAGTATCGTTCCCACGAGGATTGTTCGCTAAGCACTAAGTTTTCTACCGTTTTCAAGTTGAAGCAATCGAATTCTTTTGGATTTAAGGGAACAATTTAAACTATAACTAAAACAAAATTTACTAAACTAAAATTAAACTATGAAAGCAAGAATTAAACGGGATAAAATCAATTCAAAAAAACGGGTAAGGTTTTGACTTCATTCGGACTCTATGGGTTAAACCTAAAAAATTAAACTAAATTCATATTCGCATGCATTGATTGTAAATCGAACTCTCTAAGGGGTCCAACATACCTTCTCAGGCTATGTTGTCCTACTCTTTCCTATTAACCTTCCGCACCCAACAAAATGAAAGTTAATAAATCTAAGTTCATTAAGCACAAGAATCCTAGATTGATTTCATCGGTTCTTGAATCTATCTCTAGCATCTAATAATACAACGGTGATTACCCAAAAAGCTTACCATGAATTATCTCTCAATCTCATCATGTTCATCACATACAAACAACAAATACAGAATAATCACACAATCAAAGCAAAATCATATGAAATTAATAATCATCAACTTTCTAACCCATTTGAATCTGAACTACATCAAAACCCTAACCCAAAATAGGTTAGTTCATGGCTAAATCAATAAAACAATTAAAATAAACGAAAATACCAAAGTTCAACATAATGGAAATAAAAGAAAAGACAAGAGATCTCCCCAAATGACGAATCCATTGATTAAATCCTGAATCTTCACTCTCCATTGATCTAAATTCGCTCAAAATGAATCTAAGAAAAATGTAAAATGCTCTAACCCTACTCCACGAACGACCTCAACACCAAGACTAAGTATTTCTTTTATACCTCGCCCAAAATCTTACAACTTAGCCTACAAACGAAACTGTGCGTTTTACAAAAAGTGGAGTACGCAGACTTCGCCGCGGTGACAAAGGAGCTAAATCTGTTGCATGTCTGGTCCATTTCGCCGCGGCGAAGTTTCCTAAAGAATCCTGAAATTCCAGAATTGCCCTTCGCTTGCTTCTTAGTCCAAAAACTCCAAATCTACCTTTATTCGCTCAAAATTTCCATTTTAACCTGAAACACGAAATGTAAGGAATTAAGTATCAATTCAGGCAAAAATAGACTAAGAAGTATCTAAAATCCGGCCTAAAAGCTTAAATAAACTAGTATAATCCTCGGATTATCAAATACCCCCAAACTAAGGTGATGCTCGTCCCCGAGCATCAGGTACAAAACAAGATAAAAGAAAAAAAACACAAATGTACAAAAACACAAAACAGCAAATGACACAAATTAAAAAAAAGAAACAAAAGACTCGACTCACAAAACAACTGCCTAGAATTTATACCAATCTCAAAAGTTGTTGCAAAATTATTAAAAGACAAATGTTTAACACTCCAAGAAGTTATAAGTTCCATCGACTTTATTTCTCAATTGGTCCCCCGAGTAGGTAATCCCCACTTCAATCACCTTCCGACTTCCCGGATTATTTTATGTAGGAATGAAAAGTTTATCAAATGGTGGCAGACTCCATAAGCCTAAATATCGAACTACTCTCCACTAATGAGGACTAGACAAAGATAAGAATCAGCAGGTCTTTATAAGCTTGTAACGCTAGGCTCCGGAAGTGGGTTCCATGTAACAACTGCTGTAAACTAGTACAATGCATGTATAATAGCAATAGAAAATGGGCCCAAAACTTTTCTTTTTATTATATGTAATAAGTCTTTTATACACAAAGAGCATCATTTACAAAAAGCCATTTAAAAAGACAAAAACAGGGGAAACAGTGTAGCTATTGCTCCTCGCTTGCCGACGCCCCTCCGACTGCATCATCACCTAGATCCTGCATCCACAAAGGAAAATAATGGGGTGAGCACAAAATAATGCTCAGTAAGTAAACCCTCTATCTGTTTATCCCCGTATGTATTTCTCTTAATTCTTTCCTTACACTNTATTTTGGTAATTTCACAGTGCAATTAAATTTGCTGAGGTCGTAGCCTTTATTTAATTTGTTAGAAAAATTAAATAAGTGAAATTCCGTTTAAATATATGTTCGCATATATTCAAATAAATTATCATTATTGTTAAATGTTAATATATATATATATTAAATATATATTAATTGATTTTAATTGAGATAATGATGAATTAAATTAAAAATATCTAAATGGGAGTGTTTGGCAAATTTGGGGGTGCTTGGGTTGGAGCCCAAGCCCATTCCATATGGGAATAGGGCAACTAAAATAACAACTATAAAAGAAAAAGGTTTTAGTTGAAAATAAGAGTGTGTGTTATTTTGATTATTCCATTTTTCATTGAAAGAGAAAACCTCCTGCCCCAACACACTCTCCCACGCCACTTTCACTGTTTGATTGAAAATCAAACTTTTCCCTTTTGTTCTTCTTGATTTCTTAAGGCCAAGGAGGATCTAGCAAATCCCTCCTTAGTTCTTGTTGATTGTCTTCGTGTGGACCTCTACGGTTCGATCATACACTTGGATCGATAGCAAACACATTCAGAGACAATATTGGTGGAGCCTCCAAACGTGGGTATGGTTTCTCTAACCTTGAACTAATTTTTTGCAGATTTGATTATTTTATATAAACTGTGATTTTTGTACCCGGATCTTGGTTCTAAGGAACGATCCATAAAGTTTATGTTTTTGTTTTCCGCTGCGTAACTGGGTCGTTTACTAACACCAACATCTGTCAAAACAATTGAAACTGTGGTGTCCACTAGGTTAGAAAAATCCACTGACAAATATGAAAGTATTACAACCTAATCTCGTCCTTGCACAAATTACAAATTAAAAGAAAAATGAAACAAAGAAAACAACTACAACAATCCAAAACAAAAATATAAACTGAGTTTAATGTTTGAAATGAAAAACAAAATCAACTAAAAACAAATAAAAATAAAGAAAAACAAAACAGGTGTTCCGATGCTCATTCTTCTCCTCCCTCTTCTTCCTCTTCTTCCTCTTCCGACTCTGAGCCCATCCACTCATCTGAATCCCAGTTGGCCTATTGGAATCCTGAAGTGTCAACGTTGAGCTTGTTAAAGCTATTCTTCTTCATATCATACATCATCTGGGTCTGCTCAGCCAACCATTCCTGACGTTTTTCCATACGTTTCATCATACACATCATTTTCTGTATCATCTCCTTCTGTGTAGCTGTGGAGTTGGAGGATGTGACAGGGCCCTGTGTGGTTCTCTGCCGTTTTGTTCCTGCTCTTGGTTGCTCAGCTTCTGGACGTTCAAGATGCTTCTGAAAATAATCTGAATCGAAGATAGGGGAAGCATGAATACGTTGCTCATCACCTTCCACCTTGGCTCCAGCTCTAATGCACAAGGCTGTAATGAGATGTGGGAAAGAATAACTTGATCGCCCTGGTTTGGCGGCATGATGAATGTTGTTAAAGATAATTCATCCCACATTTATACTCTTTCCTGTGGCAATAGAATAAAGCAGTAATGCTTTTTCGTAAGTTACAGTGCTATAGTGCGTTTCCAACATCAACCTCGCACTAACAAAATATTGCCACAATCAAGCCATCGGTGTCAAAGAAGTTCCCTTAATGGTCTTCTTTTGTTTCTTTGACACTGACCAAGTTGCATCCGGTTTTGTAACGACTGGAAGAATGATACTATCCTGAAACTGTGTCCCCCTAAACCTTCCGTACTCATCCTGATCAAACCCAGGCAGGTTATAAAACTCATTGATCACATCTTTTGTAAACGGCACATCAATCCCTCTCACAAATGCAGTACCCTCTTCACAATCCGGGAGGTTGGCATAAAACTCCCTTACTAGCGGCTCTACAGCCGGTTGTGCAGGAGCACTCATAAACAGTTCCCATTGTCTCCCTCGACTCTAGTCCAACGCCTGACTCACGGTCAATCCGCTCTCAGGAATAAAGCCCTTTTCTCTTCTTTGGATAGCCCCTTGATATTGTTTCTGGGCCTCTTCATTCACAAAGCGGCTGTCCACTTTCTTTCCTTTTCTCTTGCCCTTGTATGGAACCTTAACTTTGGGTGCCATTTTGTATAATTCAACTTAAGTCAACCCTTCCTCAACAAAATCGAACTCACAATCACCCAAAAATTCGCAACTCAACCAATAATCAATTTTTCAGATCTACAACTTAAAACTTGAAATTGTGTGAAAATGAGTTTAGGGAACTTGAGATCTTACCAATACAAAGGATTATTCGCCACCAATTTACCCAGAATCAGCCCAGATTGGAAAGCCCCAAATTTCTTGAACATGAAATTTTCGTGAAATTTTCGAAAAATTTGTTGTTGAAATGAGTTGTTTTGGTGT